>NC_050578.1:242620338-242920338 GCF_011100635.1 Trichosurus vulpecula
CTTGCTGTTCATAATCATAGAAAGGACCACATCACAGTCAAAGGTCTTGGTTTCAAATCTTGATTTTACTCCTCAGTACCTGTGTGGTATTTGGGCATACCATTCCTCTTTTCTTTTTGGATTTTTAAGACTACACAGTTTGGTATCCAAGGCATATAGGCAATTAACACACACACACATCACATATATAAATTATATACAGCATGTCCCAAAAGTCTTAGTGCAGTTTTAAATGATTAAAGTTTTTAATCTATTAAAGTTTAAAATGGCACTAAGACTTTTGGGACAATCTGTATATTAACATATATACATATACATATATGTCAATGTATATTTTTATATTTTATATATATTTATATTATATACATAGATATATTTTATGTATGTTTATATATTAGTCATTTTATATGCCTTAGTTCAAATCACCTTCCAAAACAGTTATATCAATCTATGGTTTCATCAAGAATACAATAGTGTATCCTTCACACAACACCTACATACATACAACATTGACTATTCACATCTTTTATTATCTTTGCCAATTTGCTGAGTGTGAAGTAAAAATGGACGGTTGTTTTGATTTGCATTTCTCTTATCATTAATTATTTGGAGCATATTTTGATATGGTTAATAGTTTATAATCCTTTTGAGAAATGTTTTTCATATCTTTTGACCACTTGTCTGTTAAGAAATGGATTTTGTACAGATATGTATGTATTTGTATGTATATGTATAGATCCATAGTGTGTGGTATTTAGAAAGACTGATAGACACAGATAAATAGATGGATAGATAGGTAGATAGATAGATAGATAGATAGATGGATAGATAAATGGGTGGATGGAAATTTGATAAATGGAAATTAGGTATACATGGATAGAATTTGATAGAAATTTGATAGATGGAAATTTGATAGATATCGATGGATAGAAATTTGATAGACGGAGAGACAGATAGGTAGATAGATAGATAGATGGATGGAAATTTGATAGATCTTGAGCACACCACTCTTCCACTCTGATTGAATTTCAAGACTACACCCTCCTCCTAGACACTCTTAGCTAACCTCTCTTCCCTTGGTTTATACTGAAATGATGCCTACATCAGTAACCAGTCATTTCCTATCAAGATAGTGAATTTCAAGTGGTTAAATGGAGGAAGGGGTGTTATTTATATTAAATTTCTCAGATAAAAATTTGGTATCTAAGATAGATCAATCTTTAACACACTACATATATACATGATCATATTATGAAACACACATACATATACACAAGCACATGTGTGTACATACATAGTTTGTATAACATACACACTTGCATACATATGGTGTGGGTGGCACAGTGGATAGAGCACTGAGCCTAGAGTCGGGAAGACCTGAATTCAAATCTGACCCCAGACGCTTACTAGCTGTGTGACCCTGGGCAAGTCACTTCACCTTGTTTGCCTCAGTTTCTTCATCTGTAAAATGAGCTGGAGAAGGAAATGGCAAACCACTCCAGTATCTCTGCCAAGAAAGCCCCAAATGGAGCCACGAAGAGTTGGACACAACTAAAATAACTGAACAACATCATATAAAATCATAAGCCATTTCTTAATAGCCAAATGGTCAAAAGATATAAATAAATGGTTTTCAAAAGAATAATTGGAAACTATTAACAACTATTTGAAAGAATGCTCCAAATTCCTAATGATAAGATAAATGCAAATCAAAGCAACCCTACAATTTCAGCTCATATGCAGTAACTGGCAAACATGACATAAGATGAGAATAATTAATGTTGGAGGGGTTGTGGGAAGAGAGGCACATTATTGCATTGCTAATAAAGCTGCAAATTAACAATTTTTAATCAGAAAAAAAGAAAATGACTGAAATTTCAATTCCCTCTGACCCAGACATATTCTACTACTAGCCATATCCCCCAAGGAAGTCACCAATAAAAAGAAAGTTCTCATATATGCTAAAATATTTATAGCATCACTTTTTTGTGGTTGGAAAGAATTGGAAGCAAAGTACATGCCCATTTCCTGGGAAGTTACTAAACAGATTGTGATACATGA
The DNA here is from genome assembly GCF_011100635.1 of Trichosurus vulpecula. Lineage (NCBI taxonomy): Eukaryota > Metazoa > Chordata > Mammalia > Diprotodontia > Phalangeridae > Trichosurus > Trichosurus vulpecula. Next base: position 242,622,400 of record NC_050578.1, read on the forward strand.
ATATAATGGAATATTATGATGCTGCAAGAAACAACCAATATGGTGGATGTAGAGAACCAGAGAAAGACTTACATAACATGATGCAAAGTGAAGGAAGCAGAGGCAAGAAAACAATTTACACAATGACTAAAGTAATGTCAATGAAAGAATAACAACCACAAAACAACTGAAAATGAATGGTACACAATTACAAAGAGAAGCATGGCTCCAAGAGGACATAACCCTATATTTCTTTGTAGAGGTGGAAGGTCCAGAGATACGGTACGTCACATATATTTTCAGATTTTTTTAACATATTCATTGATTTTGCTGATTTTTGTTCCATCTTTCTCTTTTTTTCCTCTAAAAAAATATTCTTAGTTGTATGGGATGGCTCTCTGAAAGAGGAAAGAAGGATGTAAAACCAAAATAAATAAATAAAATTATATTTTTAAAAAGGTATGGTCTATTTCATTCTGTGATCTCTGGCACTGAAAACATCTAGTACATTCTGATTTTCTTCTTAAAGAAAATAATGGTGATAACAAGTGCTTATTTCACTGTAGGTACTTCTGTAGGACTCTATCAGAAATCTGGTAGGAATTAAGCACTATGATTTGTTTTTAAATAAATAGTACCCCTTTAGAATTATTCATTTGTAAGGGAGTCATTTTAAAAGGCTCATCTCGGTTTGGAGGTGTTCAAAGGCTATGCCTGTTGTTTACAAGCTCTGGGAGGTTCAATTGAGCTAGAAATATGCCCACAGACTAAAATAAACATTTCATAGGAGATTCAGTGATTTCAGGTTGTCATACTCATGAAGATTATTGGCAAAAATAATGTCTGAAGATTGTTGTAGCTTACGTACCAACAGCAGTTTTTAAGATGATGGGAAAACATTCTACAAATAGGTCAGCAAAATTCTTTAACCTAAATCAAGTCAAAAACAATCATAATCACTCACAGTACTTTAAAATTTGTAAGGTATTTTTGTAGAATCACATATCTTCTAGCTAGGTTGTGGGTGATATGGAACCTTCACTCTCCTGAAACTGCCCTTTTAGAAAGCTTTTATATATCCTTACTCATGTGTGTTAGGATGGAGCAGTGAATAGAGCGTTGGCTCTGAAATCGGGAGGACCTAAATTCAAATCTAGCCTCAGGTTACTCAACAGCTGTGTGATCCTGGACAAGTCACCTAACCCTGGTTGTCTTAGTTTCCTCATCTGTGTAATGAATTGGAGAAAGAAATGGCAAAGCATTTAGTATCTTTGCCAAAAATACTCTAACTTGGGTCAAAGAGAGTTGGACATGACTGAAATGACTCAACAACAACAAATTGTTAAGATGTGGTTTTTTTCCTTTATATAAAGTATGAATCTGCAAAATCTGTTAGGTTTTTTTTTTTTGGCTGCCATAATACAACTAACTTATCCACCTTGATCTTAAAGTTCACTAAAATCCCCATATCTTTTTTCATATGAACTGTGGTATGGTTGTGCCTTTTCTATCTTATACCTGAAGTTGATTTTTTTTTAAGCATTTCTAGCACTGAGTCAGTCAAGTAGCATTTATTAAGTACCTACTATGAGAAAGTGCTGAACCCTGAGAATACAAAAGCAGGCAAAAGGTGATTATCTAATAGGAGACCAGAGTTCAAATAGAGCAGCTTCATTGTGGGAAATGGTGAGAAGAGATTACAGAATTGATGGCAGGTCAGTTACATTTTGCATCTATTTGTTGCCCATCTTCCAGTTTCATTTGAAGATGCTTGTAAGATAGTCTGGTTTTGTTGGGTTTCACACCAAAATTTCTGAAGGCTCATTTTTCCATTCATCACTTTTTGTTATTTTATTAGGAAATAAAAATACTCCTTTTGCCTTCCTCTGTAAGGTTTTACAAATAAATATATTCTAAACTGATGCTGTTGTTCAGTTGTTTCAGTCATGTCCGACTCTTCTTGACCCTACCTCTTGGAGGATTTTCTTGGCAAAGATAATGGAGTGGTTTGCCATTTCCTTCTCCAGTTCCTTTTACAGATGAGAAAATTAAGGGAAACAGGGTTAAGTGACTTGCCCAGGGTCACAAAGCTAGTAAGTGTCTAAAACCAGATTTGAACTCAGGAAGGCGCGTCACCTCCAGATCTAGCTCTCTGTGAACTACAGTGCCATCTAGCCACCCCTAAACTGATGCTACTTTTGGCATTCATGCCCCTGCAGTTGACAAGACCAAATTTTTGGTAACCACTGTGATATTTGTTCTATGTTGATTATAAATCTCTGTGAAACGGAAAATAATCAGACCTTGTTCCTTTCTCATATTTTATCCAGGGTACTATTAATACATACATAGATCATGCTTATAAAGGTGTTATAGAAATGAGAAAGTAGTCTTATGGGTCAGCTGTTGTTGGTCTCTTTTTTTTTGTTTTTTAATGGTATTTTATTTTTTCCTCAATTACATATCAAAAAAATTTTTTAGCATTCATTTTTATAACATTTGGAGTTTCAAATTTTTCCCTCCCCTCTCCCAAAAATGGTAGGCAGTTTGATATAGCTTACACATGTGCTATCATGTAAAATATATTTCCATATTTATCACAGTTGTGGAAGAATAAACAGCTCAAAAGGAAAAAACTGTAAGGAACAATAAAGTAAGTTGAAAAAAATATGCTTCAATCTGCATACAGAGTCCGCCAGCTCTTTGTCTATCTGGATATGGATAGCATTTTCCTTCATGAGTTCTTTTTACCTGTCTTGGTTCATTGTGTGGCTGAGAAGAGCTGAGTCATGCATAGCTGATCATCACACAATGTTGCTGATACAGTGTACAATGTTTTCCTGGTTCTGCTCATTTCACTTTGCATCAGTTCATACAAATATTTCCAGGTTTTTCTGAAATCTTCGTGTTCATCATTTCTTATTGAACAATAGTCTTCTATTACATTCATATACCACAGCCAGTTCAGCCATTCCCCAATCGATAGGCATCCCCCCATTTTCCAATATTTTGTCACCATGAACAGGGCTGCTAGAAATATTTTTGCACATATAGGTCCCTTTTTATGATCTCTTTGGGATACAGACCTAGTAAGAGTATTGCTGGATCAAAGGTTATGCACAGTTTGGTTGCCCTTTGGGCATAGTTCCAAATTGTTCTCTAGAATGGGTGGATCAGTTCATAACTCCACCAACAATACATTCATGTCCCAATTTTCCCACATCTTCTCCAACATTTGTAATTTTCCTTTTTTTGTCATATTAGCCAATCTGCTTGGTGTGAGGTAGTATTTCAGAGTTGTTTTAATGCACATTTCTCTAATCAAAAGTGATTCAGAGCACTTTTTCATATGCCTATAGTTAGTTTTGGTTTCTTCATCTGAAAAATACCTGTTCATATTTTTTGGCCATTTATCAATTGGGGAACAGCTTACATTCTCACAAATTTGACTCAGTTCTCCATGTATTTGAGAAATGAGGCTTTTATACAGATGTTTGCTGTAAAGATTTTTTTCCCAGCTTTCTGCTTTCCATCTAATCTTGGTTGCACTGGTTTTGTGTGTACAAAAGCTTTTTAATTATCAATTCTACATTTCATAATTCTCTCTATCTCTTATCTGGTAATGAATTCTTCCTCTCCCCATAGACCTGACAGGTAGACTATTTCTTGCTCTTCTTTTAATTACTTCATGTCTATGGTGCCTTTTAGCAAGATGTAGTTTCCTTCCTTATCTCTTTTAATTAGTTCCATTTTTGTTTCTACTTTGTCTAAGATCAGGATTGCAATCCTGTCCCTTACCTTACTCTGTGTGTGTCCCTCTGCCTCAGTGTGTTTCTCACAAGCAACATTTTGTAGGATTCTAATTTTTGATCCACTCTGCTCTCCACTTCCATTTTATGGGAGAGTTCATCCCATTCACATTCACAGTTATGATTACTCCCTCTGTATTTCCCTCCATCCTATTCTTCCTCCTGTTTGTCCTTGCTCTCTTTCACCCTTTCCCTCCTCACCAATGTTTGGTTCTGCCTATCACCTCTCCTGATGAGGTATTTTCCATTTTCTTCCATTTTCTTCACTTTTAAAAATTTATTTGATTGATTCATTATGTCTCATAGTCACTAGCTTCCACTTTTAAGGAGTTGTTTTCCTCAATTAGCTTTTGTACTTTCTTTTCCATTTGGACAGTTCTACTTTTCAAGCAGTTTTCCAAGCTGTTTACTCTTTTTTCATAATTTTCTTGCATCACTCTCATTTCTTTTCCCATTTTTTCTTCTACCTCTCTTATATGACTTTAAGCTACTTTTTGAGCTCTTCAATGAGTTCTTTCTGGGTACCACCTCCTATTCTTTTGGAGGGTTTTGCCCATAGGTTTTTAGACATTGTTGTCCTCTTCTGAGTTTGTGTCTTAGTTTTCCCTGTTAGGATAATAATTTTTTATGGTCAAATTCTTTTTTTGTTGTTTTTTGCTTATCTTTTTGGGGGGCCTTGTTTTCTTTCTTTTAAATTTGAGCTCTGCTCCCAGGGTGGAAGGAGCATTGTCTCAGGATTCTTGTCTCAGGGACTGCAGACCCTGGCTGTTTACCTAGTATTGGCATGGATGTTGCCCTGAGGCTCACAGGGGACACTTCTGTCTGGTGCTGCGCTGAGGGGGTGGGGTAAGGGTTGGATGACGCTGCTGGAGGCCATAGGGGTCTGGTAGCTTACCTGGTGCTGAGCTGGGTTCCTAGTGGTGCTGTCTGAAATGTGCTGAGGCCCAGTGGGGTGCTTCTGCATTTCCCCAGGACTACATTGAAGTACATTTGACCTCTGGAGATTTCCTGTTTGCCTGGGGCTACAATGAAGTGTGGTATGTGGTGGGGCCATGCTAGCTAGTAGCTGCCTGTTTGCTTGAGCACCCATGGGCTTGGCATCTACCTGTTTGCCTGAGACTTTGCTGAAGCCTGGGGGTCTGACTGCTGGAGGATGCCTGTTTGCCCGGGACTATTTGCCTGGGACTACACTGAGACACATGGTGGTTCTGAGAGCTAGAGTCTGCCAGTTCCTGTGGAGAGGGGAGGGTCCTGGTGCTGGCATTTGCCTGCTACACCACGCTGGAGTTCAGGATCTCCTGCTGGTTTACTGAGGTGGGGCTTGCTGCTGGCTTGCTGGGACACTTCCTGCCCTGGACTGTGCTGTCCTTTCACCCAAGTGAGGCAGATCTTTCTTGCTCATTCTCCAAGTACCTTTGGCTAAAAGATTGTTTCACCCCCTCTTTTTGCTGCTTCTGCTGTTCCAGGATTTGTTTTGGGGCTCTATTTTATGGTTGTTTGGAGGTGAGTATGGAAGAGTTACAGCGATTTACCGCTTACTCCACCATTTTGGTGCCCAGAAGTAAATTTGTTCTTGGTATCTTGATTGTCTTTTCTAAAAATGCATCCAAGATTTTTTCAAATCATTCATTAGCTTCCATTTTTTTGAGATATGTTGAAAATCTACCCCTTCTTTCTTTCAAAATTATATCCTCTCCCCTGCAAATTAGTTAATAACTGTCCCACCTGGGGGCAGCTAGTAAGTATTTGAGGCCACATTTGACCTCAGGTCTTCCAGCCTGCAGGTCAGCTCAGGGGATAGAGCTCAGAGGACTACCAGTATGATCCCAGGCAAGTCACTGAACCCATGTTTGCCTCAATTTCCTCATCTCTGAAATGGGGATAATAATGACACCTACCTCTCAGAGTTGGGGATCAGATGAGATAGTAATTAGGATGAGATGAGGTAATACTTATAAAGTGTCTAGCACAGTGCTTGGCACATAAAGCCATATAAATGTTAGCTATTTTTATTATTAATAAGCATTTATTAAGTACCTACTATATGGCAGGCTGTGTGTTAAAGGATACAAAAAAAAAAAACAAAAGATAGTCCCTGCTCTCAAGAAGCTCACAGTCTAATGGGGGACACAACATGTGGACAGTTATGTACAAACAAGCTATGCACAGAATAAAATGAAGATAATCAAAAGAGGGAAGACATTGGCATTAAGGGGGATTCAGAAAGTTTACTTGTAAAAGGAGGGATTTTAGCTGAGACTTGAAGGAAGCTAAGGAAGCCAGGAGGTCTGTGGGAAATGAGGAGGGAGAACATTCCATGCCTGGGGACAGGCAGAGAATATTGAAATCACTTGTGTTTAGTCAGTCTGGTGCAGCTATTCTTCTTGTCTCCATTTTTTTAAGAGGCATTTCAACTTTTCCAATGCAGTAGTCCATCAAAGACTGATCTGTTAGAATCCTAAGATAGTGGTTCCACCTGCGTGGATGATAAAAGAGCTTGCTAATGTTTCTTATGCTGACTGATCTATTCCATTTTCATCTGGGGGTTATCATCCTTCCATGTTCACCCATCAGTGCTCTTGAGATAATATGGTTTACTTTGGAGTCAAACCAAGCTATTTGAATACCCATTTCTCCTCAACTGCTTCTGAGGTGACAATGATTCATTTTCTTCCACTGTTTTTCTCCGCAGTGGTTTGCATCTAAACCAATGTTGTCCTTGGTTGCCATGTCTCTCTACTTGGCAAAGAGATCAAGAGTTTGCTGGCTGAGGTAGCTTCTGGCTCTTCATTTCATCAAATCCTTTACCCTTATTAAACTTCTTTAGGGTGTGGTGATTATTTCTTATCTTGTCAATTTAACATTTTTTTTTTGAGTGGGACATTTGTAGTTTCAAATATTGTCTTCCTACCTTTATCCTCTCAGGTATTTAGATCATCTCGGACACATACGTGTTCAGGACCATGCAGGAAACAGGTTGTTTCTAGACGGTAACTACCACAGTGCACTGAGAAGCCAGATTCAGTATTCTAAAAACAATAAAGCTCAGCTTAAAAAATAAAATCTCTGTTGCTTTAAAGCAGTAAGTTATGAAATTTAGAAGTTTATAGAAAACAACCTTTTAACTCAATGACATTTTATGTTTATTTCATTTTAAACATAAACCCTCAATTTGCCTCTGTTTCCCTATCTGTGAAATAAGGATAATAAAGGGAAAAAAGCCTCCCAGGGCTGTTGTAAGGGTTAAATGAGATAATAATTGTAAAGCACTTAGCCAGTGCCTGGGAGACACTAAGTGCTATATAAATGTTAGCTACTCCTATTATCATTGATAAGCATTTATTAAGCACCTGCTATATGCCACGTTTTATCTTACACTTTTTCAATGACTTAAACTTCATCATGAAGGATAAGGTCATGCTGTGTATTTTACCTCCTTCACAATTTTGCCCTGGCTAACCGTACCTATAAAATTGAGCAGTGTCTCCTCCATGAGATCGTTATACAGCCACTATCCATATGAAGGTTATGTACTACTCTGCACCCCTGATTGATGAGAAAGCTGTGGCACCATTAGTGGCATTTCCCTGGAATGTTCAGTAAATGAGTCATACGTGGCCCTAAGAGAAATGGCTATTAGCTGGCACAGATAAGATATAAAGAGGGATTGGATGTGTTTAAAGGAAACTTTGTCCATTTTTAGTAGCCCTTAGATCGGCCTTCCATCAGGCAAAGCCTCACCAACTCCACCTTTAAAATGAGATCCAGATGCCAAAAATAAGTCCTCATTTTTATAAACCCAGAAGAATAGAGGGAAAAAATACAACACTGACAAAACTAAGCAAAGCTTATATTTTATTCTTGAGGCTACAAGGAGCCACTGAAGTTTAATGAGTAAGGGGATGGCCATGGTCACATTTGCACTTATAGGAAAAGCATTTTGGCAGTTGTGTGGAGGAAAGACTTGAAACAAAGGTGTTTACTATACAGATGAAGAGAAATAACATAACTAATGCAAACAGAGTAGAAAACATATGGGTGCAGGAGAATCCCATGTTCCTCAGAGACAGATGCCAACAGGAAACCAGTAAATGTAGTTTATAACTTCAGGGAAAGTATTTGGAGGCTAAGCATGAGAGGTGAGTAAAACATGATTTATAGCTGGTTCAGTATAAAAAAATTGCATTGAGGACCTATGGTAACAAACACCGCTGCTATTGACAAATCTAGTATTATATTTCTCAAAATGAAAAGTTTTACATGTATTCTCTGCAGAAACTGTTGCAACTGAAAATAGGCTGCTTATCTGCAAATTGACCAGTAGAATCTTACAAAATGCAGCTAAAGCTTCTGACTTACACAAAGCCAAATACATTTATTATATACAAATGATTTCCCAGGAACCAGCTAGTGGTCATAGGCACCCCGTTTCCTCCCCTTCTGCATCAGCTACTACCTGGGACATCTCCCCCTCACTCACGCTCAATTCTCACTTTTAACCTTGAGGCATAACCTGGCTTGACATGACATATGGAGCCTTTGGTGTCAAGATTAGCCATGGAAGAGCAAGTGTTGGCAATGGCAATGGGGAGGTAGGGGAAGAAGGTAAATTTCATTGACCCTAAAGTGGCTACTGAATGCCCCAGTCCTAATATTGGTCTTTGTTTTTGGAAATCTTCTCCCTAGTTCCTTACCTGTTCCCTTTGAGATCTAGGCACATATTTCACTGCAGGATTGCTGCCCCTGGCTCATCTCTTGGATAGACTACCCAAGTTAGTCCAAACAAGTCTTTTTTCTAAAGGGGCTAAGTGAGAAATGAGAAACAGGGCATAACAGGGAGACTAGATAGATAGATAGATAGATAGATAGATAGATAGATAGATAGATAGATATAGATAGATATAGATATATAGATATATGCGTATATAGTTTTTTTGTAATTCAGTTGTGTCTAACTCTCCATGACCCCATTTGGGGTTTTATTGGCAAAGATACTGAGAGTAGTTTGCCATTTCCTTCTCCAGTTCATTTTACAGATAAGGGTATTGGGGCAAATGGGGTTAAGTGACTTACCCAAGGTCACACAGCTAATAAGTGTCTAAGACTGGATTCAAATTCATAAACTCATGAAGATGAGTATTCCTGATTCCAAGCCTTGTGCTCTATCCACTGCGACACCTAGTAGCATATATGTGTGTATGTATAAACATATGCAAACATACATGTGTATAATATACATATACATATATAATCTGGTAAAAAAAATCTTATAAATGTGTTGTTGAGTCATGTCTGACTCTTTGTGACTCTCCTTTTTTGTGGGGATTAGGGGTCTTGTTTCTTAATGGAGTAGTTTGCCATTTCCTTCTCCAGCTTATTTTACAGATGAAGAAACTGAGCCAAACAGGCTTAAGTGACTTGCCCAGGGTCTTCCTAATTCCAGGCCCTGCATTCTATCCACTTCACCACCTAGCCTCCCATCTTAGAAGTACAGCTAACCACATGCCAGGGACCATGTTGAACACTTTTACAATAATTATCACATCATTGGGAAGTAGGTGCTATTACTATCATCTCCATTTTGCAGATAAAGAAACTGAGGTAAACAGAGATTAAGTGACTTGCTCAGGGTCACACAGCCACCTAGTATCAGAGACTGGATGTGAATTCAGGTCTTCCTGACTCCAGGCCCAGCACTCTATTCACTGAACCACCTATATGCCCCAAAGAAACCTTCCTGAGATCTTTATGTTATTATTGTGTTCTGCCTTGCATCAGAGAAGATGAAGCCTGGTCTGGAGCCACAGGAAATATCAATGAAAAGGGAAACCAGCATTACCATTTCTAAGAATCCAGGAAGAAGACAGAAGAAGATTAAGAAAGGTCTCTACTGGGTTTACAAGGATACAGCTCACATAGTTCCTCGCTGCCACCATCATCACCATCACCGCCACCACCACCCTGTGTTCCTCATCTTTCTCCTCTATCCCAGTCCAACCCTTCACACTCCCTTGTGGGAGGGAAGGTGCATCCTGGGTCACAGAGCCACCAGTGGTATGGAGTTGAAGGAATTTTGGTTCCCAGGTCTGATGGGAAAATGGAAAACGGAAGAATCTCTAGTGCCATTACAACAGAGAGAAATTCATCCCCAGTGGAACTCTAGACACAGAATCATTGTTCCAAGGTGGCAGGTGGGACCAATGGGTGTGTAAGCATGATACCCTATCTCTCGCACATTAAGAGTTAAATGGAATTTTGTAGGCTGGCCTAGCAACCTAACCCCCAAATATAACAAGATTTCCAAGAAGCTGCCTTACAAATGAACTTTTGGAACAATCCCATCCTAAAGAGGGGACTGCCTAAGGGAAGCTTAATAAAAACTAATTCAATTACACAATTCTCATGTTAAAATGTGAAGCCATGATGGTTTGGGTACAATTCTTCTAGCAAAACTTTATCCCGAGGGTTTCACGAACATATTTTCATTCAAAAAAGTTTCTATCATGAAGCCTGAAAAATGGCAGCCCATCAAATTAAAGTTCGGAGGCATTTCAACTGATCTAATAACCATTCTATCCATGTGGGGCTGAAAGATTCATGATATCTCAAAAGATTTATTCTTCTGTGAGAAATTCATTTGGCATGTTTCATTTTTGATAACGCTCGAACTGCAAGTAAATTGATAGAAGAGAAAACAAATGATGGGATTGATGTATGAAAAGCCAGTGGTCAGACTGACAGATGTCCATCACACATCGGCTGTAAGGGATCTGACAAGTGTTCACGCCCTACATAATTGCAGTTCCCGATTTTGCTTTTGAAAAATGATTTGGGGGGGAATGATATGTTTTTCCCCAATCATTTAAGCTCCTAATCTGCGGGGGTAGCTATCAATAAATGCCAAGCAGACTTTCCTTAAAAATACTTGCGAAGAAATGGAAAGAGCCAAGAACTTAAAATCAGGAGACTTGGACTGAAATGCCAGTTCTTGCACTCATTCTTTGACTAGAGAGCAAGCTGCAAGCTCTGGAAGCCTCAATATCCTGATCTATAAAGTGGGAGCAATAAGCTTGCACAGTCTACCCCACAGATTGTTGTCAGAGAAGCACACTGTGAATCTTAAAGTGCTATATCAATGAGAGATTTTTAAAATTATGATAATAGTTAGCATTTATATAGGTTTTTTCCTCTTCTGGATGTAGGATTTCATCACTACAGGAAAATATCCTCGCCCTGCCTTGATCCTGGGACAAGTTGTTATTGTGCTGTTATTGCTTTAAATTCAACATTCTATGTGTTGTTTTCAGTTGCTTCAGTCGCATCCAATTCCTCGTGACCCTATTTGGAGTTTTCTTGGCAAAGATACTAGAGTGCTTAGCTGTTTCCTTCTCCTGCTCATTTCACAGATGAGGAAACTGAGGCAAACAGGATTAAGCGATTTGCCCGGGGTCACACAGCTAGTAAGTCTCCGAGCCAGATTTGAGCTCAGGGAGATGAGTCTTCCCTGACTCCAGGCCCAGAACTCTGCTCCACCTAGCTGCCCCGGGCTATCACACAGGTGGATAAAGTATCTGGGGGTTTTCTTGTAGCTAAATAAAAGTATCAGGATGTAAGCTCAGATTCTCTAGGCTTGCTAAAACCATCACTGGCACGACTCCAGAAGCAGACAGCACCACAAGGATGATATGCACCTCATCCTGTCCTTCTTTGGTTTTGATCTTGTCAGCCAAGTCTCTACACTTGGAAAGCTTTTTGTTCCATGTAGCTTAAAGATTATGAGTATGCGGGATGACAGCGTGCATAAACAATATTATGCTTAATTTTTTATTAATCAATATTACCTTTAGGTGATTGGGAAAACAGTTCAATCTGTAATAATTATCTAGTTCTGGTATAATTTATCGGTTGATTTCACCAGGATATTTTGAAGTCTGTATTTTTTTTCCTTCTCTGAGTATCTCTTGTCAGTGAAATCAGATGTTCATTCCCTAGCCTTATCCCTATATTTAATATGAGGATTTTTGCCTAGCATTCAATTAAAGAAAGCAAGCTTCTCATATTGAATTATTACCATCAGTTCATACCCGGGTATTTGGAAGGAAGTAACTTTTATATGATGCAGTGATATTGTTGTCCAGTCTCTACTGTTCCCTTCATCTCTAAATCCAGGTTCCTTATTTTCTTCAGTTTCTGATGGCAATGACGCAGTCCTGAATTGCCATTGAAAACAGATCTGTTTCCACCAAAAAATCTGTACGACTTAGCTAAAGCTAGCAAACCCCATGTGCTCATGAAATGAAATACTTTCATCACATGCTTAATACCATCTCCCAACAAAACTGGAGAGATCTCACTAGCCCCAGGCAAGGGCTTCATGTTGCCCTTAGTCAACAATATCCTCAAGGGGTCTTATGTCTAATATGTACTGAATGAAAGCTTACTGAACTGAATGGTCATTGATGAGATGGCCAAGTGGCCTTCAGAGGCTTTGTGTAGGTCACACTCTACACAATCTTTGGGTACATTATTCTTTCGTTCCTCCCCAGCCCCTTCCTCTAATTAATCAATTCCCCCATTTTAAGGAAGTGTCCAAGCCATGTTCACTCTTTCATACACACACACACACACACACACACACACACACACACACACACATATAAACATATATATGTGGGTGTGGGTGTATATATGTATATTGTATATATATATCATATATACATATATGAATAATACATACATACATACATGCATATGGGGGTGGGGGGGTAATCTCAGAGGGAAGGCAAAGGCCTATTGCAGAAGGTAGGATTTGAGTCAAATCTTCATGGAAACCTGGGACGTCTGAGGTAAAGAAGAAGACCATTTCAGGCTTGGAAGCAGCCAATGAAAAGTTACAGAGAGGAGATGGAATGTTATGTACAAGGAGTAGTAAGTATGCCAGGAGGGCAGTTGAAGGAACTGAGTATGTTGACCCTGAAGATCCTAACAGACAGAAAAAAAAAATGAGTTAATGCTACGTCCTCTCTCTCTCATACATCTTCAATATCTTTGTCTTCACTGGCTCCTTCTCACCTATCTACAAGCACCATCACAAAGAATAGTTATTAAATACCTGATTGACCATACACGCCATAAAAGCAGGGACTATTTCTTCTAGTCTTTGTGTGTCCCCTAGTGCCCAGCACAGTGCTCTGTCATCACACAGTAGGCACCTAAGGGATAGCAAATATGTTGACTCTTGCTGTTTAGTCCTGGATTTCACTTGCCAAGAATGCGCTCTCCACTTCTCGGAATTCCTAGCACTTTTCAAGGTCCAGTTCAGGTGCTGTTTCTTACATAAAGACTTTACTTTCATTAAAACTATTCCTCTACCTTCTCTGCCCAAATTATATTTAATTTTTTGTATATACTTTTTATTTACTCATCTCTTTTCATATTGTAGTCTCCCAGTCGAATGAAAATTCCTTGAGGAAAGAGACTATTTAATATTTGTATTTACCTATTACAATGCCTTACACACAGCAGGAAGTTAACAAATTCTTATTGTCATGTCTTACATTGCTTTGTCCTGCCACTTAACTTGAAATAGCAATACTCATAGTCAGAAAGTTCCTATGGTTAATGATACAAATCTTAAAAATATATATTTATGGCAGGGAGGACTCTGACATCACCTTTTTGTTTTTAGATAGTCCAACCAAAAGGTTCATTCAAGACAAATTAATATTGGTTTTATATGATGGACATCTTTAGAACAGAAATTTCTTTCAGAACTCTATAGTCTTAGTGCAAGAACTCTGAGAAGGCCCAAAATATTCAGCACTTGGTGTCCTCAGAGCTAGTCCAATGCTCTCATCTTATAGATAATGAAACTGAGTTCCAGAATGTAGAAGTGATTCTTTTCAGGGTCATATGATAATAAAGACTAGAAGACCTATGTGGTCCCCTCTACCTCAAAGCTGTCATTTTATGAATTTTAAAATAAAAAAGCCAGGATCTGAACTTGGGTCCTTTGACTCCATATAAACCTCTATTTCTACTGTGCCCTAGATACATCTGAAGACATAAAGAAATTGTCTATAATAACTTGCCAATTACTGCTCTTCATGCATAGTCCAATAAAAAGATAACATCTCTGGTAATTTTGATTTCCTTACTAGACAAAACCATATTTTAGTGTCAAAAGCCAAAAGAAAAAGGCTTACAACAAAGAATAATTACCTTGCAAAAAATGAACTCATTTACATGGAGAGGAAAATGGACCCTCGGAAAACCAGAGATGGTAGAATCTTTGAAACACAAATACTAGAGAGAAAAGAAACATAGAAAAGTAAATACACTTGAATAATTTGAAAAGGTTAAATGACAACCTAGTGCTTATATATTAATAGAAGGAAGCAGAGACCACTATCCTTTCAGAATCCTACTGTTTTCAAGGGTCAGAAAAAGAATAAAGGAAAACAACTCAGGGCCTGGGGGTGATTTTATTCTATTTTGTTTGTTTTAATAGAAGTTTGAAAAATCAAAAGAGAAAAGAATGGTCTTGGGAAGAATTGAGGAAGAATAAGGAGAAACTTACTACTTTTTATAACTGAGGCATGTAGGAAAAATATACACACAAGGCAATGATAGAAACAGAAATTCCATTCCAAATAACTACAAAATGCATAAAATATCTAGAGATCAGTCTACTAAAGCACCAAAAGGATAGTGAAGCTGGAGGGAGTGTGCATCTTCTAAATCCCACTCTTATCTGGGGTTTAGTGTAGAAATACATTAAATAGAGAAATAGGCAGGGATAGAGAGAGAGAAAGTAGGGTTTAAGAAAGAGAGCATTAAGTTGAGGAGGGAAAAGTCACAAGAAAAACAAATTTCAACTTATCGATGGCTAATTACAAAATAATATTAAAAAGAGAAAGAGCAAAGGTCAGACCTTTTGGTCTGGAATATTGGTCTGAACCAGGTGAAGAGAAGAATAGAGGAATAAGATCAGACCATCATAATTGTAAATTACTCTTAGAGGCAGAAGGTAGGGGCCAAAGAGAAACACATAGATTATACTGGAGTGGGGGGTGGAGAGGAGAGGGAGAAAAATGATGACACAAATAACCACAGATGTGAATATGTGTATGGGCTGAATTCACCCATAAAATGAAGATTTCTATAAGAAATCAAAATTCAATAATATTTTATTTTGAGAAACACACTTAAAACATAAAGATGCACATGAAGTTAAAATGATAAGCAGGAGTAGAATCTATTATGTGTGAAATGAATACAGAAAATTAATGGTAAAAATACACAAAAAGAGATAAACAAGGGTATATACATATGTATCTATTGGCATTGTGTCTAAGAACTTAAAAGGAAAGCTAATCAAAGTATAGAGAGAAATATATACTAAAATAATTGTTGATAGTGACTTCTAAATGTTTATCTTCACACCTAGACAAATCTTACAAAAAGATAAACAAAAAAGAAGCAAATAACCTGAAGAGACTTTTAGAAAAGTCAGATATGATAGACCTTTATGGATTACTAAGTAGGAATCAAAAGGAGTGTACTTTGCTGTGAGGTAGTTTCATAAAAACCAGGCAGGACAAAAAAACCTCTCATAAACAGATGAAAGCAAATCAGTACTATTAAACATAATCTTTTATACATCACAAAGCAATAAAATGTAAACAATAAATCTAATACTACATAATTGTTTCAATAGATGCAGAAAAAGCCTTTGACAAAGCAGAACAGTCATTTGTGCTAAATAAATGGTAATTTATATATATATATATATATATGTATATATGCATATATATATAGGCATAGAGATATATATGTATATATATATATATACAACAAATATAGGCACAGAGGTACATATTTAAAACAAAAAGTATCTAAAACAAAAAGCAAGCATAATATGTAATGAGGATGCTCTACAAGTTTTCCTAAAAAATATGAAAGTCAAGGAAGGATGGCCAATCTTTCTATTCATTGATATAATTCTGAAAATACTAGCAACAGGAAAAAGACAAGAGAAAGAATTGAAACTGTAAAGAGGAAATAAAATTATCCTTATTTGGCAATGATATGATGATTTATTTAAAAAATCCTAGAGAATCAGCAAAGGTACTAGTTGAGATTAATAATAGCTTCAGCAAAGTTTCAGTCTACAAAATAAGCCCTCAAAAATCAACAGCATTTATATATAATAATAACAAAATCTGAGAAGCAATGATAGAAACAGAAATTCCATTCCAAATAACTACAAAATGCATAAAATATGTAGAGATCAGTCTACCAAAGCAACAAAAAAAATTGCACAAATTCAATTACAGAACGCTATCTAACAAAATAAAGAACTGCTTAAACAGATGAAAGGATATTAAGTGCTCTTGGATGAGCTACGCCAATAAAATAAAAAAAAACTACCAAAGTTAACTTATACTTTCAATATTATAACAATCAAATTATCAAAGGAATATTTTGCAGAAGTCAATAAAATAATAAAATTCACTTGGAAAAATGAAAGATCTAGAATATCAAAGGAATTTTTTTAAGTAAAGACAAAGGCGGAATGGCATTTCCCAACTTCAAACTAGGTTATAAAGAAGCAATCATCAAAGCCAACTGATATCAGTTTAAAAGTAGAGAGGTAGCTCAATGGAACAGCCCAGATCAGGGAGAATCAGAAATAACCGAACTCAGTAATTCAGTGTGCAACAAACTGGAATACACGAATTACTTAAGAAAGAATTCCCTACTTGATAAAAACTGCCAATAAAACTAGTTTTAATAAACCTAAATCAACACTTTATACCATATTCTAGAACATTTTTCATGTGTCTTTTAATAGATAAATGGTCAAAGAGTATGAATATATGAACAAACAGTTCCCAAAATATGAATTAAAAACTATCAACAACCATATAAAAATGTTCCAAATCATTACTAAATAAGAAAAATGTAAATCAAAATAACTCCAAGGTTTTACCACACACACACTACAAATTGGCAAACATGATAAAAGATAGGAATGATCAGTGTTGGAGGGATTCTGGGAAGACAGCCATACCAGTACATTGCTGGTGGAGCTATGAATCAATATAACATTTTGGAAAGCAATTTGGCATTATGCAAATAAAGTGATGAAAATATCCATGCCCTCTGACCTAGATATGCCACTACTAAGCTTGTATCACAAAAGGTCATTGAGAAGAAGCAGATTCCCACATGCAACAAAATAATTATAGCAGTACTTTTTGTAATAGCAAAAAAAAAGGAAATTAGATAGATGCCCATTGATTGGGGAATGGCTAGATATAATTGAATACTGTTGTGTTATAAGAAATTATGAATGTGATGAATACAGAGAAGTGTGCATAGATTTATATATTAATGCAGAGTAGAGTAAGTAGAGTTTAAAAATAATATACACAATGACTATAATATAAATGGAAAGAACCACAAAAAATAAAAATAAATGTTAGAAAATGATGAAGAACCAGAATGGCTCAAAACCTCATTGCAGATGTTGGAGGTCCATAAGGGCTACACATTGCACATACTGTCAGACTTTTTCAATGTACTGATCAGTTATCCTTATTTTTTTTCCTTTTCCTTTTTTATCTCTTAAAAAAAATACTATTTGCTATATTGGATGGGAAGTAGAGGGAGAGGAATCATTGGGGGAAATTTTGATGATGTAAAAAGAAAACAAAAGACATCTACAAAAATTTACTTAAAAAGAATATGCAGGCCAAAGGACAAATTACAGAAATAACAATTTTATCAAAGAAAATCATAACAGTGAGACAATATACCCAAATTTTGTGATGCAGTTAATGTTAAGTTGATGTTAAGGTTTAGTAATGCAGTTAATCAGTGAGTTGAGTGTGTAAAAAAAGGAGCATATAAAGAAAAAAGTACAAATTTTGAAAATTAAATGACTTAAAAAGGATTAAAAAACACAGAGTTGATAAATAAAACAAATAGGTTTAAAATGAATAATAAAAGACAAAACATTAGCTAATTTTATTTTTTAATGAGGAAAACCAAATTACTGAAATGAAAACAAAAAATAAATCACAATAGAAGAGAAAATAAAGCAGACTGTTAGAAAGTATTTTCCCCTATTACATACTTAAAAAAACCTGATAACTTAAGTGAAATGGATGAATATTTTTTTAAATGAAAGATCCAGATTAACAGAATAAAGTGGGAACTATTTGTGTCTATTTCACAAAAAAAAAGAAATAAAACAATTCACAAATGAGATCTCAAAGTAAAAACAAAAAATGAAACCAGACTGAGAAGGATTTAAAAATGAATTCTATCACACATTCAAAGAACAAATAACTACAATTTTATACAACTTTTTTCCAAAAAAAAGAAGAAAGAAAGCATACCACAAAATTCCTTTTATGAAACAGGTATGATCCTTTATTGAAAACAGGTAGTGATAAAGGAAGCTATAGCTAGTATCTAATGAATATTGATGCAAAAAATTTTGAAAAAATATTTGTGGAGGCTATAGCAACCCCATCAAAAGATTATTCACTATAATAAAGTTTGATTCTTACCAGGCTGCAGGGGTGGTTCAGTATTTAATATATAATATTAATAAAAAATATATATTTTTATCAATAGATACAGAAAAAGCTTTTGACAAAATGCAACACCTATTTCTGTTAAACATTAGAAAACATGAGAATAAACAGACTTTTCTTTAGAAAGGTAAGTAATATAGATCTAAAACCAAGTGCTACTATTATAAGTATTATGGATAAACTAGAACCTTTTCTGATAAAATCAAAAGTAAAACAAGGTTATCCCTAACCACCACTAGAAGTAAAGAAGAAATTACCTTTCAGACCTATGGATAGAGGAAGAATTCATGATCCAACAAGGAATAGAGAGGCCCATGGAAGGTAAAATGAACAGTTTTGACCATACAAAGTTAAAAAGCTTTTTCACACACAAAACCAATGCTGCTAAAATAAATAAGAAGGAAAGCAACTAATCTTTGCAGAAAGTTTCTCTGATAAAGTTCTCATATATAAGGAACTGATTCTAATATATAAGAATAAGAGCTATTCCCCAATTGATAAAGATACGAACAGGCAGTTTTCAAAGGAAGAAATCCAAGTTATCAATAGCCTTATTAAAAATGTTCCAAATAGTTAATGATTAGAAAAATACAAATTAAAGTAACTTTAAGGTTCTAATCTCATATCCATTAGATGGCCAAAGTTGACAATACAGAAAAAGAGAAGGACAAATATTGGGGGCTGAAGGGGCAAAAACTATCTTACTGCACTGTTGATAGAAATGTGAATTGTCTCAGCCATTCCAGAAAGTAATTTGGAAATATACATCAAAAGTCATTAAACTGTGTGTATCCTTTGATCCAGCAACGCTATCTACTACTTGGCTTATACCCCAAAGAGATTAAAGGGAGAGGGAAAGGATTCATATGTACAAAAATATTTATAGCTCTCTTCATAGTTGCAAAAAGCTAGAAATTAATGGGTACTAATCAATTGGAGAATGACTGAACAAGTGATGGTATATAAATGTAATAGAATAGTACTGTGTCAAATGAATATTCTTAGACACGGACAAAATAGGAATTTGCTTTGTTGACTACATACGTACTTTTATAACAATTTTGGTTTTCTTTTTCAATTGCAGGGAGATGGAAGGGGGAGAGAGAAAAAATCCAACAACCATATGAAAGAGTGTTTCAAATCGCTAAGGATAAGAGAAATGCATATTTCTACACCTCCAAGTGATATTTATATATTCAAGGAACTAAGACTAAAGGAAAAGTGACCAAGTATAATTGAGGAATATTATAAGAAAGTATTTCAGTCTTAATTTTTTTGGCAATTTTTGTCATTCCCTCCACAGTTCTCCCATCATATACATAATAGTTTTGGTCAATATTCTTACCATGAGGAAAATAAGAAAATGGTAACATGGTAACATAGTATTTGTAAATGCTGAAAGCCAAGAAGAATACAAATGCATAAGCAGAGGGCCTCTGAGGGGGATGTGTGCTGTATATAGAGGAAGAAGGAAGGAGGAGGGTTTTTGTCCTACCTTGGCCACTTAGTAAAGGTGTTTCTTGAATATTCCTATATCTATTAGAGGAAAGAATTTATGGCTCCAGCTACCCCAAGGGTCACTGCATAAAGAGGATCAAGTCAGTAAATTATTCCCAGGGCCAATTTAACACTAGTATTGACTGATAGTGAAATTTTTTTAACATCTAGAAAGTGGTTCTTCCATCCTTAAATTTCCCAGGAAGAGCCAGCATTTTTTTATTTTAATTTTAATTTAGTCTTAGCAAGTTTTCCTCTAAAAGGAATCACACATTTATCTGCCTTCTTAACAGTATACTGAATTAACTGAGAAAGGAAAGAAATAAGCACTTATTAAGCACCTCCTCTGTGCTAAGCACTTTTACAAATATTCTCTCATTTGATCTTCACAACAACCCTGAAGGTGGCTGCTGTTATTATTTTACTAGTTATTTGTTATCATGCTATTTATTATTATTACATTTGAGAAAACTAAGACAAACAGAGGTGAAGTGACTCTCCAGGGTCACATAGCAATTAAGTGTTTAAGGCTGAATTAGAACTCAGGTCTTCCTGATACCAGGCCCAGTACTTTAAACAGGGTACCACTTAATTGACTGAGAATCATCATTTGGAACATAGCAGATGAAAGCAGGCCTTGAGGTACATAACGTTATTTGCTCCTACAATGCTGAGTTGGTCTGCTATTCTTGGGTTTTCTTTGGCTGTCCAAGAATCTGAGACTTACTGCCTTGCTATCCTCTCTCTCCATTTTCTTTCTTTCTCTCTTTATTCCCTATTGCTTTCTCCTAAGATTTTTTACTTTGCTTTACTTGGCTTTTGTCATCATCTAATGAAAGTTGCTTCTTTCCTGTGGGTTTAAGAACCAAATCTGGAATAATCCTTGAAACATCAGTGCTCCTTTGTTATTTTTTTTGGCTGCTTACAATGCAAATGCATATTCTGTGTGGCCAAAGAGCTTTTTTTACTTTAAACTTCTAATTTTGATGCTGGTCATGATGCTTAAAGTTGCTGGATGGCTAATTTCTGGATAACAAAGCATAGTCATCTATGTTTTGTGTATACAAAAGCAAAAAAAATTGGTTGATGAAATATAATCACTCAGACAAGTTGCTTAGTTTAATGTAGCGGAAATCAACGAGTTGACTGCATTTTTCACCATACAATAAGTTTCTTTTTGTTGCTACTATTGCTATTCAGTTGTTTTTCAATCACATTTGGGGTTTTCTTGGCAAAGATACTAGAGTGGTTTGCCGTTTCCTTCTCCAGCTCATTTTACAGATGAGGAAACTGAGGCAAACAGGATTAAGTGACTTGTCTAGGGTCACAAAGCTAGTATCTGAAGTCATAACTGAATTCTGGTCTTTCTGACTCCAGGCCCAGTGCTCTATCCACTGTCACCCAGCTATCTCCTAATTTTTTTATGGCTTTCTATAAACACAAGATAAAAGTAATCCCCTTTAAAGGAATGCTTATTTTAAGGCAGCATATATAAAGTCCTTCAGGACAGGGATTGTCTTTTGCCTCTTTTTTTTTATCCTCGTGCTTATTAGCACAGTGCCTTATAGGTGCTTAATAAATGTTTACCAAATGAGTGAATGAATGAATATGTATGAAGAGAGTAGCTCTGCTACATTCTACTTACCTCTCTGAGCCTCAGTTTCCAGCCCTGTAAAATGAGGGTATCAGACTAGATGATCTCCAGGGTTCCTTCTAGTTCTAAATTCTATGATCCTTTGAAAGCTGAGATGGTCAAGTCCCCATCTAATTATTCCTCTTGTAACAACAATTCCCATTGATTGAGCATCTACTGGAATTTTCTAGGAGCAGAATACAAAATCAGCCTGTTTGTAAAGTATTTTTAAAAAAACAACTAAAGACTTCTCTGGAGTAACAACCACCACAGATATACATAAAGCAAGTCACCTTATATTTGATGCATCTCTAGAAGATGGACATTTTGCCTATCATTGGCAATATAGGAGTTTTATCTAGGCTCATTCATATTTTCTCATAGATGGTCATTTTGGAAAGATTTTAACAAAACTTGAGGAAGCCTCTCCCCCAAATAAATCTTGCAACCAAAGCATGTAAAATCTTACATCTAAGTTGAGAAAACACTTTGTCTTTTCATCATGCCTGGAACTTAACAGAAATAGAGGCAGAGTATAGAGAATGTCACATGGCAGATACTAATTGTTACGATTAAGGTCGAACCAGCACGCTTCCCTGCTGTTCTGAGAATGTCTCTGACTTTTGATCCTGACATCTGTGTCTTACAAGAATTTCACTCTGCTCTGACATTCCTTCTGATGTTGATCCAGGAATTAATGGATTGTGAAAAAGCTGGCAGGATATCATTTAAAAAATAGAATTCCTAGTGTACAAGTGATAAAAAGGTATCAGGACTCACTTACATTGTGTCTGATACCAATGCAAGTCTCAGGTTTGGGTTGCTGGGCTATTATTTTTTTTTCCTTTTCAAGTAAGAAACACAGGATCAAAACGGAGGGACAAAAATCTAAGGGGCAGAAACAAAAAGTTCTCATTGCAAAATAGTCAATTATACAGTGACTGCTGGACTTTCACACAATACAACCTCAATCCATTATTGTTTTCAAAACATCTCCAACACATTCTGATTTGAATAATTTTTATCTAAATTCATATTGTTAATGGATGTGGTTGGATGACTCTTCTGATGAAGTTGGAGTTTTTATCTATTGAAGGACAATTTTGCTTGAAAAACTATGATGCTTCAGTCACAATGGGACCAGTAACATCTCCTGACATCATCTGTGCTTTTCCTTCTGTGTCTTCTCATGCATTTGCAGACACAATCCTCCAGTCAAATGTTGATCAACATATGACCCTTCAATAAATATAATTATCCTTAATTGCTTAATCTTAAAAGTTATACTAGAACTGTCTCAAGATGGCTTTAAATGGAGGAGTTGTATTCAGATCTGAAATTTTACACATCAGAAGATAGTGCCTTGCATTCGATAGCTCTGGATAATTACTAGATGCCAGTGGATAACTTAAACATAGCTTAGAATTCTTGACATTAATGTGTGACAGGCATGGAAGAGCATATTTGGTGATTTTAAATGAAAAAGCAAAAGGAGTTTTGAAAAATCAGGGCGATGCCATATTAGTGAAAGAGAAGAAATCGTATGATTTTTGCCAGTAAAGAAAAAAAAATCCTTCATTATGCTATAATGAGCAGAAATTCAACAAGTTAAACAGAAATATAAGTCAATTCCATTGTTAGAGCTATAATTAATTAATGGAAACATTTTTATAAGGATGGATTTTTATGCAACTTATCAAGCATATATCTAATTTTCCTATTAAAAATGAACATCATTGTTTTTAAAAGCCTTGAATTTCTTATTTTGTTTATCTACCTTGGTTCACTAATTTAATTTTTTATACCTCATCTGTTGTTTCAAGAAATGAGTGACAAGCTCATTTTTAAAAGTAAAGCACTGACTAGCTACTATCACCATCTACTGATACTCAGTTTGCCCAGGTATTCTTTTTTATGTTGTTGCAAGGGTTGCAGGGGTGACCTACGATTTCACCATTGCAGGGAATTTCTAGTGTAGAAATTTCTTCTATTAAGGCAGGTAATCGGTCTGTAACAAATAGCCTTAGGGAACTGCCTCTAGCACTAAGAGTATGGCCCCTAGACGATATAGAGCGCCAAGCCTAGGGTTAGGAAGACTTGAGTTTAAGTCCAGGCTCAGATACTTACTAGCTGTGTGATCCTGGAGAAGTCATTTAATTTTGTTTGCCTCAGTTTCCTCATCTGGAGAAGGAAATGGCAAACCATTGCAGAATCTTTGCCAAAAAAAAAAACCTCAAAAGGGGTCCTGAAGAATCAAACACAATTTAAACAATTGGACAACAACTTTTAGGGGGAGCTAAATGGTACAGTAGAGAGAGCTCCAGGCCTGGAATCAGGAAGACTCATCTTCATGAGTTCAAATCCAGCCTCAGACATTTACTAATTGTGTGGCCCTGGGCAAGTCACTTAACCCTGTTTGCCTCAAGTTTCCTCATCTGGAGAAGGAAATAGCAAACCACTCCAGTATTTCTCCAAGAAAACCTCAAATGGGGGTCCCGAAGAATTGGACACAACTGAAAATGAGTGAACAAACAAAAACAACCAAGAGGCTAAGTGACTTGATGACTCAGAGAATGTGTCAGAGATAAAACAAGAACCAAGTCTTCCTGACCCAAAGGCCAACTCTCCATCTTCAATGTTCTTCTTCTTCTCGTGGTTCCTGTTGTTAAGAGTAGAATACCGTCTCATTATCTTGAATCTGTATGTAATGTTTTCACTGAACATTAAGTTGAAAAAAATGAAGCAACATGAAATAATGGGCGTTGTCCTTGCTTCAGAGTCAAGAGACCTGAGTTCTAATCTTGACTACGCATCTGCATACTAACCAGTCTGTAAGTTTAGTAAGTTTCTCTGGGCTTCAGTTTCTCCACGGAAGGGAGGAAGCATTTATAAAGTGCCTACTATGTTCCAGGCATTGTGCTCAGTTACAAATGTCTCATTTGATCCTCACAACAACCCTGTGAGTAGGTGCTGTTATTATCCTCAAATTAGAGTTGAGGAAACCGAGGCATACAGAGGTTAAGTGACTTGCCCAGGGTCGTGCAGCTAGTAGGTGCCTAAGATGGGATTTGAACTCAGGTCTTCCTGACTCTAAGCCCAGTGCTCTCTCCACTACATCATTTAGCTGCCTCAATGATGGGACTGAATTAGAAGATTTATTAGGTACCTTGAAGCTCTAAATCCTATGACTTATGTCAGCAGCAATTCAAAGCATCACTTTTAAGTGTTGGCAAAGCATAGTATGCTCTTTTTGCCATCTTGGCAATCTATAAAAACTGAACACTTTGTTGCCTTATTGGTTGCACTTGGCATCATCCATGTCATGAGCACCTTGATTTGGTGGATACAACCTACTCATCTAGTACAATTTTCCCATAAGTCCTTCTTAGATCTACTCAATGCCCTGGAAATGATGATCTTGTCACGTTACAGGTGACTGGTAAATAGATTTAAATAGGGATATAACCTAGAAAATGAATTCCTTCAATCAGTGGAGGTAGGGAAATGATATCCATAATTACCATCAGTAGGAGGGTTTGAAAAAAAAATTTGTTCTACATGTCTTTTTTATTCTGGCATCACTCCCCCCCCCCGCCCTTTTATGCTTCAAAACTCAAGCAGAAATATGGTAAGAAACAAAGCCTCGATCCAGAAACAAGCTATAAGACAAGATCAAGAAGTGCCCAACTAGAAAGTACTTTGGGCTCATTAAGGAAAAAGGGAACAGTGCTTGAGATCTGAACAAATCATTCAGGGGTAGAAAGACATGCCCTACCACAGACAGGGTAGAAATAAGACAGCGGGGAGTGAAGACAAGAAAAGGCAGAGCACAAATCAGACAGGCCATTCTTCTGAAATACAGAAGAGGCTGCAGCTCATCGCTGTCATCAGACAAGAGATGGCAGAGCTGGCACTTTTTTTTAGGCTTTGCACTTTTTCTACTTGGGTGTCGGGCATCACAAGGGAAGATTTGCTTTAAAGGACACTCCCTCTTCTTATAACCCAGTTTTCTTTCTAGTTTTTTATGATTTTCTCAAAAACAAACAAAGAAACTTCGTTTTTTAAATGAATGAATGAATGAAGCAACTGCGATTGAGTGAGTGGATGGAACTGGCTGAACGCTAGGAATACCATTTGCTAATAGAAGCCCACATGTTTTATGGTTTGTGAAGCATTTTATGTGTGTGCTCTCATTCAATTTACATAACATCCCTGTGAGAGAGGTACTAGATGCGTTGTTATTCTCACTTTAGAGATGAGAAAACTAAAGCTCAGAATATTTAAGGAAAGTGCCCATGTCTCAAAATTAGCAAGTGTTGTTAATGGACTCTTGAACACAGGCCATTCATTGCTGACTCCAAGTAAACATGCTTCCTCCAAAGACTAAGTCACAAGAAGCCCATTTATAAATATATATATATATATATGTATATGTATATATGTATGTATGTATTTAAATATGTGTATACACAAATTTACGATTAAGGCATATTGCTTTTTTTCCTTAACTTTGGAAGACTTTTTTAAAAAAAGTGGATCATGAGCTAACCCTAACCTTACAATTTTCCAGTTAAAATCCGACCACCTAAGTCCATGCTGATTTAATTTGGAGGATCTTGTTGGGTGTCTTCATAGCACTCCTTGACCTTGTCATTGTCTACAATGGATACCACGTTGTAGGTGGCAATTATTTCCATAGTCTCTGGTTTACAAACACTTCTCGTGGGTGATGCAATTCATGATGATCATACATTCGAAATGCTTCTCATTGCCTTAAAGGCAGGGAGGGTTGGGAGGTTTTTGTCGTTGCTGCTGTTGTTTGTTTGTTTTTTAAGGATGACACCACTTAGTATTTTAGGCAACTATAACTACATGTGTTTAGTTCTTTTAAATTGTCGATTCTATTTTTGTTCTTTAGTAGATCTAAACTGCTCCTCCCTAGATCCTTAGTTAAAAGCAGTGTGATGTAGTGAGAAGAGTGCCAGACTTGGGAATCCTGGGTTCTGCTATGAAATGATCTTATAACACTTTTTAATTGGTCTGAGCTTCAATTTCTGCAGCTATTCAATGAAGTAATTGGACTAGATGATCTCTCAGAATCCTTGATCTCCTATTGCCTGATATAGATAGATAGCCTGATAGATCTATTGACTGACTCACAGATGTGTATGCATATATATGTATATATGTAAAAATGTATAAACGTATGTGTATATACATATATGTAGGTGGAGTGTATGTATATATATGTATGCCTACATATGTATACATACATGGACACATAAATTAATGCACATATATTAAGGATTAATCTGCCATGGAGAAGGTTCTTGAACCCATGGGAGCTGATGAGGAATCCAAATAAAAGAATATGAAGAGACAAGAGAATAGGACCCAAACAAAGCCTTGGGGGCATACCCACATGTGTAGTAGTAGGTATGACTGAATGGAGGTTTAAGCAAAGGAGATTGAGACAGAATAAGCACACAGGCAGGATATGAACCAAATGGGAGCAATTGTCATGAAAACCTAGAGAGATTAGAGTCCATGAAGAGAGGGAGGTCAACAGTGTCAAATGATGTAGAAAGGTCAAGAAGGTGAGGACTGAAAAAAGTCCATTAGAATTAGCAACTAAGATGTCATTGATAATCATCAGTGTATTAATAATAACATCGTAGCTTCTTCACAGAGAAGTTGTGAGGAAAGTAATTTGCAACCCTAAAATTTTTATATAAATGTGAGGTACTATGATTAAAGAAATCCATCCATCCCAAACATCCCCATTCTGTTCTTCAAAGACAAGTCTTGGGTAAACATTTGCAAAGATAATTCACTTAAAATAGAAATCCGTATCTCTAACTATTTTGAGTCTATAGTCAAAAAGGAGAGATACACCTTTTTAAAAAAGAATGGTTTGGATTCTTAAGTAAATTTTAAAAAGAACAAAACTTGAAATGCTGCGTCTCAAGGAAATGCCTTTAGAGTGATGTGGACAGGTTGCAGTTATAGGTTCAGTCTCACTATATAGACCTGAAACTCCATACAATTTGTCCGTCTCACCATGCCTATCTCCAAGCTCCTATCCCAACATTCAGCTGCCCTGCTACTGGCTAGCAGGTGAAATGGTGAGGTTTCAGGTATGACACCGTTTATAAAATCACTAAATGTCGTTAAGTAGGAGAAACTTCAGAGGCCATTCAGTCTGACCCATACCCTTTATATATACACAACAAGGTCACCGAACTTCTCAAGTGACTGAAGAGAGGAGGAATCTCTAAAAACATCTGGTTAATAGCTCTATTTGTAAGGAAGTCTTTCCTTAAAGCACATCTTTCCATAATCCATCTTTCTGCAAGTTCCAAATGCTGCTTCTAGTTCTGCCCACTGCAACCAAGAAGAAGTTAATTCTCTTCCCCAAGTGATAATACTTAGTACCTTAAGGCAGTGTTCTTCTAAATCTTCTCTTTTCCAAGCTAAACAATTTCATTTCCTTTAAGCAAGTCTAATCTGGGATGACTTTGTTGGTCTTTATCACCCTAGTTACCTTCCTCTGGATGCTCTCCAACATTTCAACACCCATCCCACAATGTGACACCTAGAACCAAACACAACACCCAGAGAAAATAAAACACAGTAGAGTGGAGACATCACTTCCCTTCCTCAGACATTAGGCATCTTTTGATGAAGCCTAATACCTACTGTTATATTAAGTGCTAAATCAATAAACATTTATTAAGTGCGTACTATGTGTGAAGCACTGTGCTAAGTGCTGGTAATAAAAAAAAAAGGCAAAAGACGGTGCCTTCCCTCAAGGAACTTATAATCTAAAGCTGAAAAAGAGCAAGAGAAATCAATGAAGACTGTAATGGCCAGCATAATGAAGGATTCTGGGACAAACTGAGCCTTAAAAGATGTTAGGAGGTTGGGAGAAAACATTGCAAGGAAGAAATGACATAAGTGAAAGCACAAATAAAGGGGATGAGAACAACAAGTTTGTTGGATGGTGAGGAAACTAGCTTGATACAAGTAGAGGGAAGATGTTGGGGAGTAGAGGGAAATTCAGTTGTATAAATAGAATGGTAAGATTATAGAGACCCTTGAAAGTCAGGCAGCAGAATTTAGACTTCATGTAATAGGTACTAGGGAGCAACTGTAGATTCTTTAGCAAGAGAATCATAGTTCAATTTAATAAAAAAAATTTAAGTGCCTACTATATATGTAATACTCAGTGATATTCACTAGGGGTACAAAATTTAAAAAAATTCACAATAACAACCCTTGAAGAGTTCATAATCTAATGGGGGAAAGTGGAAAGGCAAGTCCATAAATAAACATAATGAAAACCTGAATGCAATAAGAATGCTTAGCCAAGAATATTCTGGCGATAGTATATGAGGTGAATTGGAGTGTGGGGCAGGTCTATACTTAAGAATGACCATAGGAAGCAGTAGTAGCAGTAGGCCAAGCTTGAGATCAATGACAAGGGCCTAGGTTGGAATGATGGCCATGAGAATAGAAAGGAAAGGAAAGGAAGGAAAGGAGATGAAAAACATTTCATAGGAAAAATCAATAGGGCTTGACAATTAACTAGATGTGGGGGAGTGAAGGGAAAGGCTGACATGTGGATCACCACAAGGTTTTTGAATTTTTGCCACTAATAGACATGTGATGTCATAGTTGACAGGGAACAGGGGCTTGGAAGGGGATTTAGTTCAAGGGGAAGGAAGGTGATAAGTTTGGTTCCGTGGTTCATCCTTTTTTATTCTTGTATGACTCTTCATGACCCCATTTGAGGTTTTCTTGGCAAAGATACTGGAGTGGTTTGCCATTTCCTTCTCCAGTTCATTTTACAGATGAAGAAACTGAGGCAACCAGGGTCGAGTGACTTGCCCAGTGTCACACAGCTACTAAATGATGAGGCTAGATCTGAACTCAGAAAGAGGAATCTTCCTGACTCCAGCCCAGAGCTCTATCCACTGCCATGCCTCCTAGCATCTAAACATGATGAACTTAAGTGATAACAAGATGATGAACTAGTAATGTCTATTAGTCAGATGGAAATATGAAAGTGCTGCTCAGATAGAATATAAATTTATTTGTCTTCATTGCTTTTTCAGAGACCTTTATTCCTTCTGTGGGACCTCCTCTCACCCATTTCCAGGGACCTAGTGTTTATGCAGCTATGAAAGTTGTCTTCAGGAAAGAATTCTCTACCAATCATTTACATCTGTTGGTGAATTAAAACCAATGACTTTGGGGCTAATAAATTATTTCTTGAATTAGGAAAAATTAAAGTATTCTCAAGTTTTAGAGGATGGGTTGCAGAGACAAAAGATTATAGATTTAAGGTTATGAGGAAGTATAGAGATGGATTAACCCAGATTCTTCATCTTAGAAATGATCTAAGCTAGAGAGAGACTAATAACTTGCCTAAGGTCATATAGATGGCAGAGGCAGCATTTGAACACAGGTCTTCCAATCCCCAGATACAATCCCATTTTTGAGTAAAGGAGACTTCTTGTTTCCCTGAAAGCCAATAGCAAGAATAGCTTTGTAATCTCTTTAGGAGTAAAGACAGTCAAGATCAAATCATATTCCTTTTATACACTGATGGTGAGTGTATGGGGGTAAAAGACAGAAGAACATTCTCTCCCTTGATAGTGTGAACTTGCATTCCAGCCTGGAGGAATAATGTTTAGTTTTAGGATCTTATACTGCTGAATTTCAGTTACAAAGAAATAGAGATTTTCCTGTATCTCCTTGTTCAAGATATTATAAATCACTCAGTTACTCATGACCGTACCTAAAGGGTTTAGTTCCACGAGCAACTGACAGCTAAATGGACTTTATGAATGATAACTTGCAAAGTGTTTAAGGCATTTCATAAAAGTTGATAATGATATTTCCCAAGTCAGATTTCTTGATAATCTATGTAATCTACTGGTAACAAAGGTCAACTTTTTGATGAACTCCCAATGAGCTTTCTTGTTTGTATATGCAGAGAGATTAGATTTTACATGGTATTTTCAAGAACTGGTGAGAGCTGTGAGTAGAAAGTGAACATCACCTCCTAAAGGTTAGAAGACTTGAGTTGTTACCTATCTAGGTTTCCCTGCCAGTCTCAGCTCAAGTCACACTTCCAAGAGTGTTAACACCTTTCCCCTCTCAGACTGCCTGCCCTTTACTCTGTATATAACTTTTACGTTCCAGTTCACATGTTGTCTCCTTCACTAGAATGTATGCTCCCTGAGGACAGGAACTGTTTTGTCTCTCTTTGTGTCCCTGGCACTTAGCATCATGCTTGGCACACAGTAAGTGCTTAATAAATGTGTTGGCTGATCTGTTGATCAAAATCCAAGATTCCCCAGCTACTAGCTCTTTGACTATTATCTCACCTTCCTGTGTCTGTTTCCTTAACTGTAAAAAAAGGGATGAGAATTCTTTTACCAACTACTCCCAGGGTTGTGTACAAACTATAAAAGCTTCGACGGTAGTGATGAATTTTGTTATTATGTCTTCCTTTTCATCCTTTTCAATGGAGTTCAGATAGAAATGGTTCTGGGATAAGTTACTATCCTGTGATTATTATTTTTTTGTA
The DNA here is from genome assembly GCF_011100635.1 of Trichosurus vulpecula. Taxonomy (NCBI): domain Eukaryota; kingdom Metazoa; phylum Chordata; class Mammalia; order Diprotodontia; family Phalangeridae; genus Trichosurus; species Trichosurus vulpecula. The sequence goes on from NC_050578.1 coordinate 242,653,525, forward strand.
TTTAATGTTTTGTGAATAAGTGGATACAATGGATGCCTTTTAATAAATGAAAAAATATATTGAGATGTAAGATCATCTTCTCTAGGCTCTCTGGAAGCAATTATTATACAACTCCAGAAACCAATAGGATGGATAGAAGGATGAGGAGGAGGAAGAGGTGGAGGAGGAAGAGGTGGAGGAGGAAGAGGTGGGGGTGGAGGAGGAGGAGGAGGAGGAGCAAGAGAAGGAGGAGGAGGAGGAGGAGGAAGAGGAGGAGGAGGAGGAGGAGGAGGAGGATGGTATATATTTCATCCTATTCTCATATGGCTTTCATTTCTTCTTTTAGGTGCCTATATTATAAAAGCCATAGATTCTACGTAGTTTGGAGATTATATCTGGTATGGGGACAATGGTAACATCTATTAAAAACATGTTCTTAAAATTTTTGGATCACTGTTATGATTGGATAATTGTGGGAAATAGTAACCTGTGATAATATTCTAGTTCCAGTAGGTGGTTTGTTCAATTCTCAAGGTTCTTTGTAGGAGGTGGGGAGACAGGGAAGGGAGAGCTGTATTGTAGTACCTGTTGGTTTATGAAATACCTCTTATTTTCTTGATAGGTATTCCGTAGTTGCTACTTTTTTGCAACCTGCGGGGATGTGTTGCACAATTTCTACTACTCTTTGAATAATCCCTTAATCAATAAATACAGGCTCTTTAAGGATAATCTTTCTTCAGTTTCTTCAGGATCCATCTGACTACAAGCTCCTTAAGGGCAGGGTTTGTCTTTTGACTCTTTTTGTATCCCCAATGCTTAGCATAGTACCTGGCACACAGTAGGCACTTAATAAATGCTTGTTGACTAATTGGTTCTGAGCCATTATTGCATTCTCCTGGTTTCTGCAAACAAATCTGCTCAACCAATTTGTTTAATGCCTCTTTGTTAACCACTTGTTGATTGAGTTCTTAAGGATGTTACCTATGGAAGGTCTTTTGATTTTTTGTAGTAGTAAGAAGAGGAAGAGGAGGAGGAGGAGGAGTGGTAGTGGTGGTGGTGACAATGGTAGTAGGAGTAATGGTAGTAGTAGTAGTGGTGGTAGAAGTAGGAGTAGAGCAGTAGTAGTAGTGATGGTAGTAGTAGAGGAGTAGAAGTAATAGTAGTGGTAGTTGTAGTAGCAGCAGCAGTAGTAGTAGCAATGCTAATAGTAAACTCATTCTTCTCATCTTTTTAATTAAAGTTTAGAGAACCAATCTAAAGGCAAGTCAACAACATCCTGCTATCACACTCTTAGATTTAATGTTCCGGGTTTTATTGCCCAGGTGGATGAAATAACTTCGTTACCATCTCTGTAATTGTAAATGTAATTGTTTTTGTCCAGACCTATGGATTCCATCCACGTATAGAACTACCAGAGGGGAAATTCTTCCCATTGATATAGAATGGAAAGCTGTCTGAGGACCACTTCTTCCTAGGACCTGAAATTCCCTATGTCACACCATCTTTCTTCTGTTGCTTTTTAATTTTTATTTTTTTACCAGACCTGTGGTTTCACTGATATAGAGAGATTCCAATGAGGAACTTCCTCTACCAATGCAGATGACATATTGGCAACTTCTCTGCAACTTGAATTCTTGGAAAGCTTCCTGAGACACTGAAAAGTTAAGTGAGTTACCCAAGGTCACACAGTGCATGTAGGTCCAAGGCAGGGCTCGAACCCAGGACCTCTTGACTCCAAGACTAATTCTCTATCCACTATGCAAGTGGTAGTCAATTATTACTAAAATAATTATGAGCAATTAATAGCTAAAAAATTTAGTTCAATAAATAATCCTGCCATATATGGCACCTTTTAGAATAGTGAGATGATATAAGAAATTAAAATTCAAATTTATGCAAATTTAATAAATTAATTTCAACCCATTAAAAATCAAGTTTGATAAAATGGAATTCTTATTCCTCCAAAAACAAATGTACCTGTTCTGTACACTGTATTTCATTTGTGCATGTAATAAAGTGGTACTCAAAACTGGGCACTTAGGACACTAAAGCAGGGATTATTAACTTGACGTGTATAAATTTTTTATATTTTGATAACTGTATTTCAACATAATTGGATTTTTTGTACGTATAAAAGTTTTTTTTTTTTTCTGGGAAGGGGTCCATAAACTTCAGTAGACTGCCTGAAAGGTCTACAACAAAAGGATAAGAAACACAGAAAGGATAAGAACCCCAGCTTCAGATCAAAGGGAAATGAATTGAGTGGTCATCATTGAGTAACCCAATAAATTACCCTATAATGCTTTTCTAAGATAATTCAAGTTTCTTTGGAGAAAATGTGCCTTGTGGAAGTCTGACTCATAAATTTTTTCCAAGCCACAGAATCAGAGACAGTTGGAACTGTAAGAGACCTCAGAAATGTTCATATATATACATATATGTATATATGTATGTATGAGTATACACACATATAAATATATACACACATATATACATATATAATAGCTAGCATTTATATGTTTTAACATTTGCAGGGCATTTTGCAAATATTATCTCATTTGATTTTCACAACAATTCTGTGTGAGATAGTTGCCTTTATTATCCCCATTTCTCAGATGAGAAAATGTAGGCCATATGACATGTCTGAGGTTGAATTTGAACTGAGGTCTTCCTGACTCCAGGCGAAGGGCTCGGTATCTTCCTTGCCTAGATCACATGGTCTATATTCATTTGAGGAAACACGCATAATGTGACATACAAAAGAAGCCTTTCTCGAAGAGGTATCACCTAAATTGAAGGTGTTTCAACAGCCATGGGGGAAAGAAAATACAGCCCTAGGAGCAGAGGGATGGAATGGGGAGGGAGGCCTGTGGAGTCGTAGCCCAGTTTCACTGGCACAAAAAGGCATCTCTTATCAAGAAAACCTGATGAAGGGCAATGGACATAAGACAGCCTTGTGCGAGCTGCCTGTGAAATTCCCAGGACTCCAATAACTGGTGGTAATAACCATAATTACCAGATATTAATGGGAAGTTTAGGAGCAACACTTAATAAAATAAATAATAATAACGGCTAATATTCAGATAACTGACTATGTGCTAGACACTATGCTAAGCGCTTCACAATGATTATATCATTTGACTTTCATAACAACCCTGGGAGTTAGGTGCTATTACTATCTCCATTTTACAGATAAGGAAACTGAGGCAGACAGCATTTACATGATACAGTTAGGAAGTGTCTGAGGCCACATTTGCACTCAGGTCTTCCTGACTCCAGGCTAGTGTTACAACCTTCAATGATGAAGCCCTGGGGCTTAAGAATTCACAAGATCATATATCTAGAGTTGGAAGGCATCTTAAATGTCATTTAGTCCCTACTCTCTCATTTCAAAAATGAAGAAACTGATGCCCAGACAGGTGAGGTGATGTACATGTCCAACGTAATACAAGTTACTGGTAACAGAGTTGGAATTCTAACTCAGGTCCTGTGTCTTCACGTTTTCTACTCTTTCCCTGCATATGACTGAAGTGTGCATAGATATCTGAGACATCTAACTCTTTTGCTTTGTAAGATTAAAAGAGTTTGTAGCACTGAATCACAGGACTTAGGATTTCCTTTGAATTCTTGCCTTTTCATAGGAGAATGGTATAGGACTTAGGTTCTAATCAATATCCCCGGAAGCTAAAAGCAGTCTCACCAAAGTAGCCATCACTGCATAAACTTACTGATATTATTAATCAAATATTCACCTGAGTATTGAGAAGTACATGATAAGAAAAGGAAATGGGAGGGTCATCGATCAAGTGTGAAGGATAACAAACAGACGAAGAGCCCCAGTGCTGCATGGATACCCAGGGAATGTCCAAAGCCTCTAGCAGGGTGCACAGAGATCTTCTCAGAAAGGGCTCAGACAAGACTCATACGGAATAAGAAGGTGTAGACAGATTGCTTTCTCTACTATTGGAGACAGCATACATTTTGATGAGGCTAGAGAACCACTGAAGTGTCTCCACAAATTCTACTTTTAATGGAAACATAGCATATTTTATGGTTTAACTCAGACACTATTCCCTACCTAGTGGAAATCATCATTAGGCAGATCTGTCTTGGGCCCCATCAGAAGGAATTCATTCAATGGAAGCTCCGTTAAGTGCCTAGTACACACAAACCATTGCATTTGGGACTGGGGACGATACAAAGACATGATCCAGCCCTTAAGGGAATTATTATCTAGTAGGAGAGATCAGAGTATATTTGAACAAATAAATGAATAAATAATACAAATTATTTTGCGATAAAGGCTTTGTGGTCATTCAGTCGTACGATCCTGTTGGACTCTTTGCAACTTGAACCATAGTACACCAATGCTGTCCAAGGGGTTTTCTTGGCAAAGATACTGAAGTGATCTGCCATTTCCTTCTCTTTCTTTTTATTTTTTTTAAATAAATACAGTGTTATTAGTTTAAATGAAAGAGAAATCATTCAACTGCGGGGAATCAAGAACTCTTTCATGGAGGAGGTCAAATTTCAATAGTATCTCAGTTGGGTAGAACTTCGGCAGCTGAAGTATGGACCAGGCCATTCCAGGCATAGAAAATGGTGGAATAGAAAAATATGGAAAATGGAAAAGCGTTTGGGAGATGGTACGCAATCTAGTTTAGTTAGACCCCTGAGCATCCGAGGGTGACTAGTAAAAGAGAAGCTTGAAAAGGTACTTTTAATTCGGGTTGTGCAGAGCCTTTAGTATCAGACTATGAACCATACTTAAGATAATAGTAGTAGTAGTAGTAGTAGTAGTAGTAGTAGTAGTAGTAGTAGCAGCAGCTAACATTTCTGTAGCACCTACTATTTGCCAGGCCCTGTGCTGAGCAGTTTATTATCTCATTCGTTCCTCACAACAACCCAGGGAAGGAGGTACTATATTAGCCCTAGTTTATAAACGAGGAAACCAAGGCAAACAGAGGTTAAGTGACCTGCCCAGGGCCACACAGCTAGGAAGTCTATGAGGCCCGGTCTGAACTCAGGTCTTCCTAACTCTAGACCCAGCACTCTATCCACTTTACCACCCAGCATTAATATTTTCTGATCAGAGTAGTGATCCAAGTTCTATACTGGGGAAATTTCTCTGCTAGTGGGGATGGATAGTCCAGATGAGATGTATTGGGGGTGGTAAGGGGAACAGTAAGAAGAAGAATATTTTACCAAAAAGGCAGTCTTGCCTATAAAGTTGTTCCACACAACACACCCACTTCAAAGATGGCATCATAGAGAAGCTCAAGAGTAATTCCTTTATATGCATGTTGACCTTCAAATCTGTATAAACTGAGTGAGTCATCTTTACATATGGGTCAGTCCCATGAAAACCTTCCTTTAATGTCTCTTCACCAGATGAATGGAGGAGGCTGGGTTCCTCAAGGCTCTATCGGCGAAGCTTGTTATAACTGACCAAACTGGAGGAGCTTCTAATTCCTATTGGTTCCAAGCTGCGCAGCCTATTCTCACCCTGTATCCTTCCACTGTCCTCTGAGATTTACTTTGTGTGCTTTGGATACTATTGTGTCCTTCATCTCATAGTCATAAGATTATGGCAGAATATTGGTATTAATAACAGTAGTTAACATTATATAGAGTTTGCTATGTGCCAGGCACTGCAAAATGCTTTAAGAACATTACTTCGTATGACTCTCATAACCACCTTGGAAGCAGGAGCTATTATTATCCCCATTTCACAGCTGAAGACCTGAGGCAGAGGTTAAGTGACTTGCCTAGAGTCACTCATTTAGTAAGTGATCTGAAGCTAGACTTGAGTCATCTTCCTGACTCCAGGTCTGGTGCTCTATCTACTGAGTGTCACCTAGCTGCCTTCATTTGTGGGAGAAGTTTGGAATCGTTAAAGGAGATTTGGAGTCTGCACACTGGGAGTCTCTGTGTATTCTGAGGGAAAAGGGTAATGGGGTCATAGAAGGTCTGGAGTACTGTAGGGTGTTCCCCATCAGGAAATTCCACATACCAAATCAGATCAGGGACTTGTTCTGCAACTTAGAAACCTAGAGAATGGATGGTCATTACATGTCAGATGTGGACCTTGATCCCAGGTCATTCTGACTCCAAGGTCAATCTCTGCTTGTTTTTTAAAAAGAAAAATATGTTTTCAAACTTCCTTCAATTTTGGAATTATATACATCTCATTATATTACTTCTCTCTCTGTCTCTGCTTTCTCTCTTTCTCTCCTCTCTCTCTCTCTCCCTCTCTCTCTCTTCCTCTCTCCCTCTCTCTTTCACACACACACACACACACACACACACACACACACACACACACAACTCTAGATGGTAATGTCGTCAGTATATGGAACTTCTGGTGTGGAAACTGATGTTTCACTGATGCAGTAAAACTGGCAACTCATTTATAATTTATAGACTTAAAGATTTCTTCTAGAGCATTGAGAAATTTAAAAATTTGCTACGTTCACATAGCTGGAATCTGAACGCAAGTCATCCCACTTCTGCAGGCAGTCCTCTCCCCACTCTCATGCTGCCTCTCATTCTTTGTGTTATAATTATTAAATAAGCATAAATGTGTTGTGCTTTCAGTATAAAAGTTCCTCACATCTATATAAACTAGCTATTATTCCTGGAATCTCACTTCATAGAATCATGGGATAAATGACCTTATTTCTTAATCTTGCCTTTCAAAATGAAAAACTCTACATTAAGAAGCTTTGGTTAAAAGTCAGAATTATTCTGATGCCCAGTGACCATGCATGTCAGCATAGGGTTAATGGCCCTATGTCAGGAGGAATGTAAATAGCATGGGCAGGCACCTCCTGACCAAGCGATCACAGAGAATTATGCAGATTCAGATGGGAGCCACACAGGCTTTGATTTCCCCCAAGGATTGATGAACAAGTACAAAATAATAGGAAGTGACAGGAAACAGATGACTGGGGTCTAATTTAATGTCATTTGAAAAGACAATATACCTTAAATTGGTCTTCAGAAAATTATGGGTTACAAATAAGATAATGGAAACATATGTTTTTATCATTTTAGTTCACTAATTCAAGTTTTCATCATGAATGAACAATAAAGAGATTATTTGCTTTAAAATCCTACTAAATTTAACAGATAAGACATGCTCATTTGGAAGAGTCTGGGTGTTGTCAATGTTACTATGCCTGAGAAATAATTACCATAAACAGGTTATATAATTTAAAATGATAAGGATGGAAGGATTTAATCAAAATTACCTAAAAACATTCATAAGTTAAATTTTGAAGACAAACGAAGCAAAAAGATTCTTTATAGTTCTATGTGTAATATGTGTGTGCTCTGCCATCCAACCTACCATATGCAATGTAGATAGAGCAAACCCTTTTAAAAATTATTTTCTTCCCTCCCCCCCAAAAAAGCATTGCCAGACAAATAGTTCAAGTCCAATGTTCTACTTAGAGGTTACCTTATTTTTAGATACAAACTAATATGGCAGCTAAATATTTAAGAATGAACTGAAAATCTTATATTTATAATTAATAGGTAGTAGTATTACTATAATGTAAATAAAAGTTTGTTTTCTTCTACTCTCTGTCTCTCTCTCCCTCTTTACTGTGCTTCTCTCATGTAGATCATTCGCTAAACATAGCAATGCATGCTTGAAATAGAGGAGACCAATCAACAAACATTCTTAAGAGTGTCCTTGGTGCCAGGCACTGGAGAAACAATCAAAAAGATGGAAATGTCCTTGCCAGCAAGTAGTTTACACTCTACTGGATGGGACTACAAAATAATGAGAAATGTCATGTTTGGTCTGGTAGCAGTAATAATAATAATAATAACTCACATTTATTCATTTTATGTAAATTTACATGGCGCTTTTCTCTTAACCACCCAGTGAGACAGGTAAGGGCATCAGCCACATCTGATGTTAATAGAGCGTTTGGAAGTTTCCCAAGTTCTTTACATACGTTAGCTTATCTGATCTTGATGAGAAGTCTATGAGAAAGGACCAGAAAGGAGAAGTAACCTGTCCACAGCCTCATGGCTAATAATTAGCAAAGCTCTGGTTTGAGTCTAGTTCTCCTGACTTTCCACTCCGTGAGGCTTCTGCGCTATTATTATCATCAACTCGGTTACATTTTATTTGTTTACAACTGCAAATATACTATTATAAAGTATAAATTGTATATTCTATATAACTAATATATTTCTATTATATATTATAATTATATTAAAGTATAATTGTGTATACTTTAATATAATTATTAAATATTATATTATATTATTTTTCTACATTATATTATTATATTAAAGTATATCATTATACTTTGTAAGTATATAATACATAGTATTATATGTATATATGAAAGTATAATTATAAAATATATTATCATACTCCTTAAATATAATAATAGGCAGCATGTATATTGTACTTTAAGGTTTGCAAAGTGCTTTAAAATTATTACCTCATTTTATCCTCACAAAAACCCTGGGAAATATATGCTATTATTACTGCCATTTTACAGTTCAGGAAATTAACACAGACAGAGGTTACATGGTTTGTACCACTCACATAGCTACTGTCCAAGTCTAGATTTGAACTCAGGGCTTCTCAACTCCAGAACTAGAGCTCTATCCATTGTACTACCTAGCTGCCTAGTAGAAGTTTGTTTCAACAATCCAGCTAGCAGCTTCTGTGGGGGTGTAAGATCCACCCACAGCCAGCACCCAGAAAGCTGCCAACAGCACAGGTTCTTAACTAAGGAAAGCAAGGTGAAGGGGTTGACAAGCTCACTTTAATTCAGCATACAAATATCAGTCACTTAGTTCAGGGGAGAAGGCCAGCACCCTGAACTTCAGAGCAACACACAAACAAATTATAAACATCAACAGACAGACCCAATACAGATTCATAGTCACCAACATCTAGGTTCAGCCCGGCAGCTCAGAACAAGGGCTGGCCCAGAGTCACGCACGCCACCACTGCTGTAAGGAGGAGCTCCAAAGGAGAAAAGGCCAACCCCTTTTTTTATATCTTTTTCAGCATCAGGGGTGAGTCACACGTGCGACTCACCCATGTGACCTAGAATCGTCACAAAGAGGCGACTTAAACCCACTTGGTCTAAGAGCCTCTGCTCTCCCAGACATGTAAACTAGGCCCTCCCTGGAGTTAGCCCCACCTTGGGCCCCACCTTAGTTGCTAATCCATACCCACTAAGGTTTTACAACTAATAGGGGTTTGGGCCTGGGGCTTAGCACCTAGTAAGGCTCAACGAATTACTCATAGGGAACAAAAGCCAAACTATTCAAGGGCACTTGTTGAATTAAGTGCTAAGGAGCCCATTTTGCTTACCAACACAAAGTTATATGTTCAGTTTGTCTCAACTCCTGTCTGACAAACTGTGTGTTGCATTTATGTTATGCCCACCATTATACAGAATTTATATATATATATATATATATATATATATATATATATATATATATATATATATATACATATATATATACACATATATATATACATATATATATACACATATATATATACATATATATATATATAAAATACATAATTATAGTAGATATTGCAATGAGATACACACATATGTGTATATATGCATATATGCATATGTTGGGGATTATATTTTATTACCTACATGTATATATACACACGTCTATCTATCTACCTATCTGTCTATCTATCTATCTATTACAAATAGTCCCCAGCAAAGCTAAACTAATAACAGGAGGTAAGCAGAAGTAAGTGACTCAAGGGAGGGTTCAATCTGTACTAAAAATAAGTAGATACATTTGGAAATAACAGGTTAAAAGCATGGTTTAAAAATTTTTTAACTCAGGACGGAAAAATAATTATGGCATTTTAAGAGATAGGAAAATGTTCTGAGGAGCTCCTGAAAAGGTTTAAAAAGCAGACAACCGTCATACAAGCTATTCGAGGAATCACCTCTCCAGTCCTATGAAGCAGTGTGGCAGCCCACATGTACCTGATCATGGGCTAGAGGGTCAGAAGTCACCTTTGACCCATTAAGGCCTGGGGAGTTTGCAAAGGAACAGTTGCTGTCAGCAGAAAAAGGTTCTAACCTAGTCAGGTATCTACAACTTTATTAATTAAATTGATTTAAGGATATTCAATCTCAAATACAAAAATAAAATAGTCCCTCCCTTTAAGTAGTTTACATTCTACTCTGGCGGGGGGGGGGGCAGGAATAAGGGGGAGGGATTCAAAAAGTTGTTTATTGTTATGTTAAATTATATTAATTCAACATAATTTCAGCATAATGAAATACAGAAGAGATTACTAACTGGAGTATTTTGCCAAGCGAAAAATAGGATATCCTTACTCAGAATCTTTTTGCTTCAAAAATCAATACTTCTAAGGAGATTGCCACGACGGAGAAATGTGGGGATTCACTTATGCCAAGAATAACAAAATCACGGGGAATTTAACTGGTTTATGTTTCTAATATGTACTGAAGTTTTTCACAAGAGTCAAAGCTTTGGTAAATGAACACTGACAAGGACTATGTGGCAATAATACTTCACTAAAAATACTCATCTCCAGACTTTCAGGGAGATATGCTTCAAAAAAATAGAAAGAAAAGCAATTGTTTATTATTCTTCATTTCCCTAAGTTTCTGGTTTCAATCCATTGCCTAATCAGTCCCGCTCACCAGTTCTTCCCCCCAAAAGCCCACATTTATATAACATGAAAACAATGGAAATGTTATGGCCACATACAGCTGCCATGATTTTTATTCTTTCTGACATCAGGTTGTTCCAGCTGCACAGAATGCCCACTGTTCACTGACATTTGCAGTTGTCATCAAAAACTAAACTTCATCTTATGTGATATCAGAATATATATACTCTTATTTAAAGAAAAAACAAGGTCACTAAAAGATACTGGTGCTGAAATGTTACCAAATATATAGTAGGACTGAATTGGTTAAAAATTCACTATACGTTTTTTTATGATATGAGAATTCTTGGAAGTGATTTGAATTTATACGTGGCTTGTTTTTTTAATCTTAGAGTCTTTTAAGCCTCTTCATTGAATCTTCCAGAGAAAGGGCTATGGAACAAACAAGGCAGACATCACAACTCAGTAATGAGGCATTGCTTTGTGGCAGGATTTGGTGTCTGGATGACTCTCCTTGTTCAGATTCAGGTGGCAGATTTTCTTGATGGGTAAGGTAGGATTATTTCTTGTGTGGGGTTTGAGGAAACAAAAAAAGTGATCACAGTATAGCCATCTTGTGTGTCTTACCTTAGCTGTATGCACTTTTGACATTGGCCGATCAGTTTTGTACAAACAGCCAGTGGAAATATGGTATGTTGTCTGCGGCATGAATCAATGTAAAAATGTCATTTTTTTAAGAATAAAACGTTAATATCAAATTTAGGGTTAAGTTAAGCACATCTTTAAGTATTTCACATGGTAAAAGAAGTTTGTGGCGAAGGAGTGGGACAATTATGAATTTCTGACTATCAGAAAAGGTTCAAAAAAGGCAAGGAATATGCTTAAAAAAATGCCCTTTGACTTCTTTCAAACATTGAGCTACTGCCTCATTTCTCCCCTCATACTCACTGCTAAACTTGAAAAAGTTGTTTCACACAAATATTCCCACTTCCTCCTCAACCCCTTTGAGATCTATATTCTGCTCCTACCCCACCAGCTCCCTCACCATCTCAAAGACTGACAGTGACTCACTATTCACCAAGTCAATGATCTTTTTTTCCAGTCCTCATTCTCCTTCACATCCCAGCTGTTTTTGACAGAGTTGAGCACTTCTTTCTATTGGATACTCTCCTCTCTTGGCTTCAGACTTGCTTTTCTTTCTTAGTTCACTTGCATGACTCCCCATCCTCTTCTTCATCTTGTACTTCAATGGTTCCCTCAAGGGTTTGTCACACACACTCTCCTTTCTGTAAATGTGCTCTCTCACAGATTTCAGTGGCTTCAACAGGCACCTCTATGCAAACTATTTCAACACCTAGGTATCCAAATCTGCCTTTTTTTTCTGAGTTCCAGACTTCTATCTTCAATTGTCTTCAGGAATAGCACTTGATACAAATCTTTCATTTTGTTATTATAAAAAGATTGAGACATAAGAGCTAGATGATGGTACAATTGGATGGATTCAGAATGGGTCGAATGGTTTGACCTATTAATAATAAGTGGATGTTAATGGTTCTAAAGGCAGCAAAGTGGCACAGAGAACTGGGCTTGGAATCAGAAAGAGTCATCTGAGTTCAAATCTGGTCTCAGACACTTACTAGCTATGTGACCTTGGGCAAGTCACTTCTCTCTGTTTGCCTCAATTTCCTCATCTGTAAAATGAGTTAGAGGAAAAAAATGGGAAATCCCTCTAGTATCTTTGCCAAGAAAACCCCAAATGGGGTTACAAAGAATCCACACCCGACTGAAACAACTCAACAATAACAGCATTATTGGTTCTATGTCCACTTGGAAAGTGGTTTCCAGCAGACCGCCACAGGAATCTGTATTTGGTCCTATGAGGTTTAACATATTCTTTAAAAGAACAATTTGGATAAAGGCATAGATAGCAAGCTTATCTAATGTGCATATGATAGGACACTGGTTAATAGGACAGAGAATAGAGTCAGAATTCAAAAAGTTCTTCAGCAGGATAGATCACAGTACTGCAAGCTTGGTGGAATGAAACAATACAATTGGTAGCCAGAAAAAGATAATGTGATCTTGGATTAATGGATCTTGGATGTGCATTATGATCAATCAATAAATATTTATTAAGTGCCTAGAGTTGGCAAGGTGCTAAGTGCTGGGGATACAAAGAGAGGCAAAAGACACTCCCTGCCCTAGAGGAATTTATAATCTAAAGGGAGACAAACAAAGCAAGTTATTTATAGGATAAATGTGAAATAATTAACAGAAGAAAGGCACTATAATTAAGAGGGATAGAGAAGGCTCCCAGTAAAAGATGAGATTTTGATTGGATCTTAAAGGAAGCTAGAAAAGTCATTAAGTGGAACTGTAGAGGAGGAGTATTCTAGGCATGGGGGCAGGGTGGTGGTCAGCCAGCGAAAATTCCCAGAGAGGCATTTCTTCCAGAAACGAGGAGGTGAGAGTCCTTCTGCCCCAGACAAATTATATCTGTAGCATTGTGTTCAGGGAACTACATTTTAGGAAGGACTTTGATTAGCTAGAGATTAGCCAAAACAGGACCACCAGGATGCTAAAGGGTCGAAAGAACTCAAGGTGTTTAGTTTGGAAAAGAGAAAACTCAGGTAGGACATGATAGCTTGGTTCAAATAATTGAAAGCCTGACACCTAGAGAAGGGACTAAACGTTTTCTATTTAGCACTGGATAGCAAAACTAGAGCTGAATTGGGTAGATGTGGCAGAGAAGCAAATTTAGGCTTGATGTAAGAAGGAAAAAAATCTTAATTAGAGGTATCCTAAACTGGAATGGATTACCTTGAGAGATTCCAAGCTCCCCATCACTGGAGGCCATCAGGTCAAGGCTGAGTGACCTCCTGTGAGGTATGCTGTAGAAGGAATACTTCTTCAGGCCTAGATGACCAGATAGCCATTGAGAACCCTTCCACCTACGTCACTCAGTGATTCTGTGATGTCCAGCTCAGTGTCCCACCAGTATGTTAAACTCAACATGGCTCCCTCTTTCTGATTTCACTGTTTTTGCCTGTATCACCACCATTCACCCTGTCACTCATATTCACAACCATCCAGTCATCTTTGCTTCTCTTCTCTCCCCACTAACTGGTGACAATCACAGGATCATGGAATTGTGGGTTTGGGAAGGACCTCAATGGTCATCTAATCAAGTCCCAAACTAAAAGAAATAACCTCTCATAATGGCCCTACTCAACAAAAGGTAATCCAGCCTTGACTAAATCTTGGCAATTTTACCTTTGCAACATTTTCTCATCTTCCCCCCCTCCCATTTCTATTGCCATCACCCTAACACATGAAATAGTCATCATCAGTGACTAATTGCCTGATTGTAATTATTTCCTAACAGCTATTCTCTGCTCCACTCTCACTCCCATACAGTTCTTACATACAGCTATTAGAATAATCTTTCTTATGCATAGAACTAGTCATATCACACCTCTGCTGTAATGGGATGGGATGGAATAAGCATTTATAGAGTGTCTACTTAGCGTTCCAGGCACTGTGCTAAGTACTTTTTTTTTTACAAACGTTACTTCTTTTGGTCCTCACCACAACCTTATGAAGCAGGTGTTATTATTATCTCCAGCATACAGTAAGTTGAGAAAACTAAGGCAGACAGAAGTTCAGCCAGGGTCACGCAGCTAGTACGTATTTGAGGCTGGATTCAAACTCAGGTCTTCCTGACGCCAGACGAGGACCCTATCCACTGTGCCACCAGCTGCCTCTTAATGCTTTGAGATTTGCATTATCTCCTGAGGAAACTCCAAATATCTTTGTCTGACACTTCAGATCTTCTGCCATCCAGTACCCTAACACTCTAAGACTTCACACCTAGGCCTGACTCTTGAAATACTGCCCAATGCATAGAAATTAACTTCTCTTCTACTCTCTTATTGAATCAAAACTCCCATTCTCCCAGTGATTTCAGCCAGCTCATAAGAGGACAGGCACAATGTTAGACTAATTCATACTCAAGTATAAATGACTAGCACAGCTAGGTGGCACAGTGGATAGAGCCTCGGACCTGCAGTCAGGAAGACCTGAATTCAAATTCGGCCTCTAACACTTACAAGCTACATCACCTCGGGCATGTCATTTGACCCTGTTTGCCTCAATTTCCTCACTTATTAAATAAGCTAGAAAAGGAAATGGCAAACCACTACAGTATCTTTACCAAGAAAATCCAAATGGGGTCAAGAAGAGTCAGAGATGACTGAAACTCCAGAACGACAACACTACAACGAGGCATCAGAGGAGGATTTTGGTGCAAAATCTGAATAATATAGCTGGATTTCCTTGTGAACAATTATTCCTTTTTCTGAACACAAAATGATATATCTGAAAAGTCTTATTGATGAGGTCTGGAAAATAATTCTTAACTATTGTTGCAAAACCTTTGTCTTTGTTGCATTGTGTTGTTATAGTTGAAAATAATATAACTCTCTTATATTTTGAAATTATTTCACATGAGGAGAAGGCAGGAATAATCTCCACTTTAAAGATGGAAAAGCAGAGTAATGGGGTGGTTTCTCAGGTTCCCAGACTTTGTCTCCACTTCTATAGTCTTCCTCCAAGGCTCTGTCCTTAACACTCAGTAAGCAGGGCAGTCAGATGTAGAATGGAGGTATCATGATACCCAGGGCCATGCTTTATCAATCAGGCCATGTGGAAAGGCACAAGATGGTTGTTGTCACATATTCCAAGAGCTTTCATGTGGATGGCTTAGTCTGCTAGCCCCTCAGGGTTGGAACAAGAAGAAATGGGAAGAATTTGCAGGGAGATAGATTTGAGGCCAATAGAAGGGAAATTTTCCTAATAATTAAAGCTATCCAGGAATGGTTACTTTGGGAATCAGCGAGTGGAGACTTTCCAACAAAAGTTGGACCATCACTGGTCAGGGATGTTGTACAAGGGGTGTCAAGTACGTGTTGGATGAGGCAATCTCTAAGGTGTTCCCAACCTTGAAACTTCATGATTCTGTCAAAAGAAGGCTGCATTACTTTCTGACAGTGTTCTACCCCAATACTCCTATTTCTCTGACCGCACCATCTTTGTCTCCACTTCTGTCTTCTTCCCCCAAAGTTCTATCTTTAAACATTCAATATAGATGACTAACAAAGGACTTGCTATCTGAGCTCCTGATAAATATTTTCAAATGCCTACAGGATATCTTCATTATGATGTTTCATCATTACTACTAATGAACATATAATAGATATATTTCCAGCTCCATGACTCTGCTTCTAATGCCTGAAATACACTCCTTCCTACCCACCCTCTAAGACCAGTCCCTTCTCTGATGTCTTTCCAATTACTCATACCTAAAATTATCTATCCTTCCCCTGAACTCCTAAAGAGTCAACAGCATAAAATAGGCATTTAATTTCACACTGTCCCATTTCCCAGTGCGCTATACCCAAAGAGTCCATTCTTCACCCACACTCAGACCCGCAGACCTATCATCTTAGATAATTCAGTATTTCAATACTTTTGAATTGCTTACAATACATACTAAAGGCTTCATCATCTTGTCTAGGTAGGTACTCCTTCTAGTTCAAAACTGATCAAAACTGTGTTAGCTTTATTAATGTTTCCAATAAATCTTCCCCAGAGAAACTAACCAGTGTCCTGTTGACCTGTCTCTGGTAATTTTCCTGTTTTGTGACATTCAGATCAGGCCATCTCCTTTTCTCCTTCTGTCTATCCCTAATGATGTCTTCCATATCCCTTCTTACATCTACGTCATCATTATTAATATAGTTCCATCCATCCATACCTACCATGAGTCTTCCTTTTGCCCTGTGAATCAATGGTGATTTTTATTCTTCCTGGATCATTTCCCATTGCTCCAAATTAAATGGAATCATCAAGAGACTCCTGGTGTTGATGATTTATGAAAGAGATGTCATCATCATCGACAGTCAAAACTGATCAAACTCCTACTGTGTCCATTATGCTCATGTGCCAGGCCATCCACCTCCACAAGGACTGCAGAGCCAACACTTCAACATTGTTCACGCCATCATTGCATACCCCTCCTGGGGCTGCTTCAAACTCAGACATGCCAACTGTGCCAGTCCTTACCATCTATTTTCCCCACTTTGGTAGATCTGATAAGCAAAATTGCAGAACCATGCACCCCAAGCCACCTATTACTGATACCAGGCAACTTCATTTTGGCCCTTCCTCCTACTTGATGGTTCTTTCACTTTCAAATGAGATAAGAGTATGAACATCGCTGTGCATACTTTTAGTGAGCTGTAAGAACATGGGCTGCTATTATTATGATGATGATGACTATTACATGTTTCACAGCAACTAGAGCTGGGTCTCCTTCCTCAAGCTCTTAGCCTCATCCCTATTCCCCCATACATTGTTTGCAACACTAGGCCTCAAGCCACCTCCTCTTTTCAATTCCACTTCTTTTCCTTGTGATCTGGCCACCATCTCCTTCATCAAGGCTTAAGACGTTGGAGTCACCTTCGACTCTTTCCTCTCCATCAGCCCCACTTCGATCAATCAAACGGGTTCATATTTGTAAAGAGCTTTGCAAATGTTAAAGCACTATATAAAAGCTCTGGGCAGGTAGGTGGTGGATGGAGTGCTGAGCCTGGAGTCAAAAAGATCTGAGTTCAAATCTAGCCTTGGATACCTACTAGCTGTATGACCCTGGGCAAGTCACTTAATCCAATGTTTGCTTCAGTTTCCTCACTTGTAAAATGAACTGGAGAAGAAAATGACAAACCATTTCAGTATCTTTGCAAAGAAAACCCCAAAGAGGGTCACGAAGAGTCACACACAACTGAAAATGACTCAACAACAACAAAATAATATTATTTCAAATCCATGACTACATTCTATAGCTTCTACTTCAAAAAAAAAAACCTCAGCATGTTAACTCTCTATTACTTGCTAAACTAAATCCAAAGCTGTAGAGCCCCATGATTTGGCATGACAACAGGGACTGGCTATAGAAGGGCCTGCCAGGGATTGTGGCCTTCTTGTGGTTCCCTACATATGAAAACCCAACTGATGGATTCCATCGCCCATTTTCAGGCAAAGCCTTGCACAGACTGTCCCTCAGGCACAGAATGCACACTTTGCATTTACTTTGGATATACTGGCACAGTGGATAGAGCAGCAGGCCAGAAGTCAGGGAGCTCTGAGTTCAAATCCAGCCTTAGACACTTATTAGCTGTGTGACCCTGGGTAAGTCACTTCATAGCTGTCTGGCTGTTTCCTCATCTATAGAAGGGGGATAATAATAGCACCTTACCTCCCAGGATTGTTGTGAGGGTCGAATGAGATAATAATTGTGAAGCACTTCATATAGTTCCTGGCACGTAGTAAGCACTATATAAATAAATGTTAGCTATCATCATCATCACCATCAGCAGCAGCAGCAGCAGCAGCAGCAGCATCACTACTGTTATTATCCCCAGTGCATGACATGCAGTCAGTGCTTAATAAATGCTTATTTGTTGATCTTTTGATTGATGCCGGTCATTCAGAGTTAGCTAGAGTTGGGGCACCTGAGTCTTCACAATTGAAATTATCTAACTTCCGGGAAAGAGCTCAAGTTGAAGAAAGTATCAGTTCCCTGGATTCCCCAAATCTTGGTCTCTTAATGTCTAACACAGCGGTTCCCAAAGTGTGGTCGCTAAGATCCTTTCAAGGTCAGGGGGTCGACAAGGTCAAAACTAATTTCATAACAATACTAAGATGTTTAATTTTTAATCTGGTAATTATCAATAGATACAACTCACACAAACAAAAGCTCTCAGGGAGAGGGGATACTCAATCATGTCAAGAGGGAAAAGGGGTTCTCAAACCAAAAAGTTTAACTCTGATTGGCCACCGAGTCATCCATCATTGCAGGCCCCAGAATACTAAAATAACTGACTCAGTCTTGTTTCAGACCAGTCCTGCTCTTCTGCCACAGGCCAGGATTGCCCTTTCTTTCCCATTGGCAAGTCCTTCTAATTACTAGCACATGTTGCCCCTAACTCAGGTGGGGCCTGAAAAAAGTCCTCGGCTTAATTTCCAATGCCTTCCAGAGATGCCAAAAACACTGGTGCAGCCCTGTATGCACAAATTAAAATATAATTGGGAAATATTTCTCAAAACTAATAAGAACACAATAAAACAAGGATAACATTACATTTTATTATTAAAACTAATTTAATATCTATAGGTCCTTATGTACAATTTAGTAGGCTCCTCTCCTTTTTATTGGAGTTTGACACCACTGCATTGCAACATGGATCTAACATATCTTTCTACATATATCACACATGCTTCAGCTAATCTTAACTACTCACTGTCCCTCTTAAAAAGTGCTCCATGGTTTCCTGTGTCTACAACTCGCGTCATGTTTTTCCCACCCCCATGAAAGGATGAAACGATGCCCTATATATTCCGATATTTAAAAATTAAAGAAAGGGTCAATTCTTGGTGAGATTTTAGAATATGTTATTTGAGATGTTCAGTCAACATCTAGAAAAGGAAGCAGTGAATCTCTTCATGTATGCCGTTGTGAAAAATGACTATTTCTCTCTTGTATTTAATAATTAATTGTTGTATTAGGACCAAATTTTTCCTCTTTTCTACTTCCTCATCCAGAAATCAACCAGTGTGGGAAATCTCTCTTAAAAATTTACCCAGGCCAAGATCTAACCAGACAATAAAAGAAATTCTAAGTTTAGGCTAATAGATGTATTCCTACCCATTGTGTTTGCTCAGATAGGTCCTGGGAAAAAATGTTGATTCTCCTTATTATCAAGACAGATGATATGGACATTTACATGTCTTTGACCAAGATTTGAGTGGCCTAAGTTATGTACCCCAAGACCTTCATTTTAAAATAACCCATACCTCCCATTTTGTTAACCAATCTGAGTTGATTGCCCCCCCTTGGGAACACCTCCTCTTCCAAGGGCATATAAATGGTGACCCCACCGCCATTAGGGGTCTTTGGTCTAAGAGAGAGATGGCCAAATGACCAGCCTTTTACCAATATACTGCTGGCCTTATTAAGAAAATGATTAAATTGCCCAGAAACTATGTCTCTAGGACCTTTTTAAATGTCACACTATGGATCACTCAAAGTGACCTTCTTACTATGCCTCATGCACGGCATTCCCCTTCTCACCTATAACTCTGTATTGACTATTGCTCATCATTGGAATACACTCCTTTCTCCAAGATGTGGGAAAGTTGGAACACTAATTCATTGTTGGTGGAGTTGTGAGTTGATCCAACCATTCTGGAGAGGAATTCACAACTATGCCCAAAGGGCTATAAAAATGTGCATACCCTTTGACCCAGCAAAACCGCTTCTAGGGCTGTATCCCAAAGAGATCATAAAAATGGGAAAAGGACCCATATGTACAAAAATATTTATAGCAGCTCTCTTTGTGGTAGCCAAGAACTGGAAATTGAGTGGATACCTATCAAGTGGGGAATGGCTGAATAAGTTGTGATATTTGAATGTAATGGAACACTATTGTGCTACAAGAAATGATGAACAGGTAGACTTCAGAAAAACCTGCAAAGACTTATATGAACTGATGCTGAGTGAAGTGAGCAGAACCAGGGAAACATTGTACACAGTAACAGCCACAGTATGTGATGACTGATTTTGATAGACTTAGCCCTTCTCAGCAATTCAAGGAACTAAATTCCAAAGGACTCATGATGGAAAATACCATCCACATCCAGAGAAAGAACTATGGAGTCAGAATGCAGAGCAAAGCCTACTATTTTCTTTTTGTTGTTTTTGTTTTGTTTTTCTTTCTCATGGTTTCTCCCATTTGTTATAATTCTTCTATACAACATGACTAATGTGAAAATATGTTTAATAGGAATGTATATGTAGAGCCTATATCAGATTGCTGGCTGTCTTGGGGAGGGAGGGGGAAGGAAAGAAGAGAAAATTTAAAACTTACGGAAGTGAATGTTGTAAACTAAAAAAAAAACAAATTAATTTTTTAAAAAGGTTTATAATATGAAAAAATGCACTCCTTTCTCCCTTCTACCTCTTAAAATCCTGGTTTCCTTATTTGCCCTGTTAGGGCCTTCTCTTAAAAATTATCCTGTATCTTTTTTGTTTATCCATATAGATATATAAAGATATGTAGATAGATGAGAGATGCTTAGATAGATAGATAGATACATATTACTTCCTCAAGACAGATTGTAAGTTCCTTGAGGGCAAGAACTATTCACTTTTGTCTTTGTATCCCTAAGTGCTTCATATAGTGCCTGGAACAAAGTAGGGTACTTTAAAAATTTCTTGATTGATTAGAAAAAACCAGCATGGCTTCGTCAAGGATAACCAATGCCAGACTAGTTTAATTTCCTTAACTGAAAGAGATTCAAACCTGTAGATCAAAGGAACCCCTAAATATAGTTCAATTAGATTTTTTTGATGGGGAGGCAATCAGTGTCAAGTGACTTGCCCAGGGTCACACAGCTAAGTAAGTGTCTGAGGCACGCTTTGAATTCAGGTCCTTCTGATTCCAGGGCCAGTGTTCTATCCTCTGCACTACCTAGCTGCTCTTTTCAATTGGATTTCAACAAAACATTTGGTAAAGCTCCCCATATTAGTCTTCTGGAAAAGCTGAAAAGATGTTAACTAGGTGATAGTAGAGATGAATTTGGGAATAACTAGACCTAAAGTGAAGTCATAAAGCATGATTTAATGTCAACTTAGAAAGAAATCTCCAATGGAACATCCCAGGAATCTGTGCTGTTTAACATTTTATCAACGACTTGGATAAAGGCATAAAAGGTATACATAAATGACACAAAGCTGAGAGGAATAGTTGACATATTGGATCCCATAATCCAAAAAGATTTTGATAAGTTATAACACTGGACAAAGTAAAATAAGATGAAATGATAAAGGGCTAAATGTAAAGTCAACACTTGGGTTCAAAAAATCAACTGCACAGGTACAAGATGTTTAGACAACAGTTGGGTTTTAATGGACTGTGAACTCTATGTGATTAAACAATGTGATACGGCACCCAAACCTATTCAATTCAATAAGCATGGATTAAGACACTGAGTATACAAAGACAAAAATGAAACAGGCCCTGACTTCAAGGAGTTTAAAAAGCTAGTAAAAATGTACTCAGTCTCCAGTGGTATATATAGGATATCTCCTTCCCTTGGATCCACATACTATTTTTTATATTCCTCTCATGAAACTTAAGATATTCTTAAATTACAGTTTTACTATATTTCTGTAAGTGTAAAGTTCTACTCTGATACTTTAACAGAGCACAGAATGCCCCTGGATTTTTGAAGGTGATGCCAGTAAAACTCAACCTCTGGCAGATCCTCATGAGCTGGAAAAGCTTTGAGAATATAGGTACCATAGAAAGAGTATTGGCTCTTTCAGAGTCATAGGACCTGCGAGCCCAGTGCTGATGCATACTAGCTAGATGCAGAATGTATGACCTTAGGCAAGTCGATGAACCTTCCCAGGCCTGTTTCCTCTTCTGTAGAATGAGGAGGTTGGGTTAGACAGCCTCTGACCTCCCTTCCAGCTGTAAGTCTATGATCCTATGACAGTCATTGAACTTCATAAATAACCCAGAGGAGGAATAAGTGCGTGTGTGTGTGTGTGTGCACGCATGCACGTGTGTGTGTGTATGTGAGTGTATGTGTGTGAAAAGAGAGAGGAGAGAGAGGGATGGATGGAAGGAGAGAAAGAGATGTGTGTATACATATATAAATGTGTGTACATACGTATATATGCATGTGTGTGTATGTGAGTGTATGTGTGTGCGTGTGTGTGTATGTGTGTGAAAAGAGAGAGGAGAGAGAGGGATGGATGGAAGCAGAGAAAGAGATGTGTGTATACATATATAAATGTGTGTACATATGTATATATGCATGTATGTGTTTGTATACATACTGTGGTTGTTAAACTTTTACCAGCATACTGCTATGTCTACCTTTATCCATCTCTGTTGTCTAAGGAGAATCCTGAGAGGCTCATCATCAGGTTGATGGCTTTTTTTTAAACACAGCAAATCTTAAATACCATGAAATCACTGATGCTTGAAGTATTAAATTGTATACTTCTTATATCCATTGCTAAATTATTAGATTCTTGAGGAGAGGAATTATATCTTGTTTATTTGCCTGTCTTTGATTACATTTTGTCTTATTTTTTTTGTTAGCCTTTCCTCCCAAATGAGATTATAATTATAATCCCCTTGAGGTCAGGGCAATCTCTGTCTCATTCATCTCCTGTGTCCCCTATAATGCACAGCACAGCACAGCACTAAGTGTATAGTAGATGTTCAATAAATATTTGTGACTGGAGGACTGATGATGTCAATTTAATTCAACAAGTATTGCTTAACCACCTATTACATGTAGCACACTATGCTAGAGACAGATGGAGGAGCCAAACTCGAGTAAGCTAAGATCCCTGCTGCCAGAGAGCATCTAGTTAAGCAGTATGGTGTCGTCCTCTATGGATTTACACCATTTGCGCTGTGCTTGCCTCTCCAGCTAGGCTGCAGGGTCCTTTAACTTTCTTTGCATGTCAGTACAAGGACTACTAGCCTTCCATTCCTTAATCACCAGCACATGCTAGAGATCATTTACCAGTCTCTCTAGGGAAGCAGGGTTCAATCAAAAAGGTGCTAGATCTATAGTTAGAGGATTTGAGTTCCAATCCTAGTTCTACTACTTACTGTCAGTATAACCTTGGGCAAGTCAATTCACACCTCTGGGGTTTGCCTTCCAGACATATAAAATTAAGAGGCTGAGCCAGATAATTAAAGGGTCACTTTCACCCCATAATCTATGTTCTTATGATCATAATAATAGTACAAAGCATTTTAAGGTTTGCATAGCATTTTGTATATTATCTGATTTAAGCTTCAAAACAACCTCTGCGAAGTAGGCACTATTATTATCCCCATTTTAAAGATGAGAAAACTGAGGCTGAGAGGTTAAGTGATTTGTCCAGGGTCATCCAGCTAAGAGTCTGAGGCAGGAATCAAACTCGGGTCTTCCTGGCTCTAAGCTCAATGTTTTATCCAATACTCCACATAGTTGCCATACTCACGATTATTTTTAGTAGCTGACTAATGTTTGCTAAAATTGGAATAACCAGGGGTGTGGTGATAAATATTTAATAATTGGCTCTTTAAAAAAAAAGCATGACACACTTTTAATTTTAATCTGAATTATCAACATTTTCTCCATCACTTTTTTAAGCCCAGACAATCAATAAATCAAGCCTTGATTCATAACCTTTGTCAATTCTAAGGTACAAACGTTCACACAGAAAATTTAACAATTGGCTCTCATCGGCTGGTAAGAGCTGGCTCCAGCATACTGCTGAAAACTTACCATTTCAAGTCATATTCTGCAGAGATGGTAAAGGACCAAAAGGTGTCCATCTGGTGGTTAGACTGTGAATACTCTATGACCTGCATTATTGTTTGACATTCTAAAAATGATTGGATTTCAGGATTTGCTTTGATTCAGAGGAGTGAATTAGTCTCCAGTCCTCTAGAAATACTCTTCCTCACTACCAGGAGTCACAATGTGAGCAGATCACCTCTACAAGTGAATTTTAGATACCTTTATGAATATCTAAGTTCCAGCAGACATGCCACCCACAGATTACGGAGGCTTAGTGATTGGTTATCACTCTTTAGTTCAAGCAATTTCTCTTCTTTCATGTCTAACAGCTAATGCATGACAAGATTACTAAGTGTTAATAATGACACTGCTTCATTTTTCTTAAATTTTTGGTTGTATAAGTTATATAAGTAAGTATATATAAGTATAAGAAATATGAAATCTGAATAAAAGAGAGCTATAAGTATGCTATTTTATTTTTAAGGTAAACAGATCATCTAAAAATAGTAATAATCATAGGTAGCATTTACATATTATATATATATATCACATACATATTACATATATTATGTATGTGTATCACTTTGAGCAGCTAGGTGGTACAGTGGATAGAGTGCCAGGTCTGGAGTCAGGAAGATCATCCTCATGAGTTCAAATCTGACCTCAGACACTTACTAGCTGTGTGACCTTAAGAAAGTTATTTCAACCTGTTTGCCTCAATTTCCTCATCTGTAAAATGAGCTAGAGAAGGAAATAGAAATCACTTCAGTATCTTTGCAAGAAAACTCCAAATGGGGTCACAGAGAGTTGGACATGACTGAAAAAGGACTGAACAGCAATATATATCCCTTTAATGTTTACAAAGCATTTTACATATGTTACCTCATCTCATCCTCACAACAACTCTGAGAGGTAGGTGTCCCTGTTTTACAGTTGAGGAAACTGCGGCAGGCAGATTGAGTGATTTTTCCCGGGTCACACTGCAAGACAGAATCAGAACTCAGCTCTTCCTTTCCCAAACCCACCTGGCTGCATGAAAAGAGATCACTTAATAAAATCTGAGTGAAAAACCCTTCCATTTGTTAAAGTTAGCCTGCAAAGTACAGTAAAGTTCAGGTGATTAGAAAAATATCTTGGACAAGTATCTTCTTGTTGACAATAGAAGAAGGTGCCCTGATATACAGAGGATCATCGATCTCAAACCGAAAGGGAACTGAATGCTCTATGGAGTTAGTCCAAAGCTCTCATTTATATTTGAAGAAACTGAGGCCAAAGCAGATTGTGACATTCCCAACAGGGTCTGCATATGGCCCCACTGTCAAAGTAAACCCCATTGTAAAAGAGTAATTAAAATTAATTGAAGAGACCCAGCATAGGCTTGTAGGACAAGCTCTAGACCCAGAGTCAAATGACTCTAACTTGGATCCCATCTCTGTTCCCTTCCTGGATAGGCAGCCTTGGGCAAATCACTTACATTAAATCTTAATTTCCTAATCCATAAGATAAAATGAGATGATCTCCAAAGCTTTGCCTGGGTCTAAAATTCTGTTTTCCGCAACAATAACAAAAATACTGCTAACTTTAAAGGGCAGAAACTAGAGTCACTATATATTTAGATGTGGTATTTAAGGCATGTAGAAAGCAATGTCACTATAGCTTTTGACATGGCCTTATATAAACAAGTAATAAAACTCTATAGGATTTAAATTTAGGGATGCCTAATGATGATTAATATCTAATCAAACTTTGATGCCATAAATTAAAAGGAAAAAAAAAGGTGTGGGAAAAACCACTATCTCTCTGAATAAAGAAAAGCCCAGCAAAGATTTCCAAAAATAGCTTCTAGCTTCTTACTCTTTAATCAATCATCTTAAAGACTTCTGAATAACCAGGGATGCTATTGGACCACCAATTCAGAGATAGCCCCATTCAGTGAGAATAGATAATATAAAATACCAATCAATCCTAAAGACTGTCGGATTTTTTTCCCCTAACAATGTGACTTCAATAACATTTCAGTTCTTCAAGGGGAAAAAAAAAACAACAAACCAACATTCATATTCTTGTCCATTCACACAAGGCTCTCAGGGAGCATTGTTTTGGGAGGAGGGGGTAGCAGGCGGGGGGCCCAGGATGTTGACAGAACAGATAGGATGTCAGGTGAAGATAGAGTGCTATGCCCTCTCTAACCAGCTGAAGACTCTGCCTGATTGTTTTCTTACAAATAATACCTGTGGGTGTTGAAACTGTTCAGGGAATCTATCAAACACACTCTTTCACTTTGCTGCTGTAACTCTATAAAATTTATTCTCATTTCAAAAGAGTCTTAGGCAATAATACCTGTAGGTGGCTGAGTAATTTAAAGAAAATTTGTCAGGCCTACTTCCACGTATTTTACCAGAACAATTCTGAATTTACTTTCAAGTTTGAAAATGCAACCATTTGTGCTCAATGTCATTTAAAAAAAACAATCCTTCAGCTCATGTTCTTTTATTTTGAAAATTGTCTTGAATTAGATGAAAATGCCAGCAAATGTGCTTTCCTCTGTAATTCGACAGCCCTTTTGGAATATAGTTTTGGTCAGAGGGAAGTTCATGTTCTTTCTACTTTGCAGAGTCATTTTTTGTACAAATCTAGAAACACTCAACATGCTCCTTGGGTGAACCAAAGGAAGCTAGTCATGGAAACCTTTTCACACGAGAATAAAAAATATATTGCTGGAAGATTTATAACAACTCAGTCCTCTCTGGGCAACCTATGGACCCAGTTGAATTGCCCAATATTGTGCACAAAGATTTGTTGAAGAGAAAGGAAGGAAATGGAGAGAGAAGAGGCATGCGTCCCTTCCCCTCCCCCAACTTTTGCGCACATCAGTTAACTCTATCTGAAGTCAAGTTCTGCTTTTGTGAAATATCATGCCCCTAATGCAAGTCATTCCAAGTCATTTATATGTAGTCATTTCTGATTTTCTATCAATTACCTGGTTAGCCTGTTTTGGGGGCATAGTTCCCAGGGAAGTCAAAATCCCAAATTCTGTTTATGGCTGTGTAAGTACAGGCTTCTCTTCAGTTCACTCAAAATCAGCCTTAACATCAACCCAAAACTCAGTTCAGAAAATTTTATTTGTTCCCCCTCCAGAGAAAGAGAGAGAGAGAGAGAGAGAGGAGAAAGAGAGAGAGAGAGAGAGAGAGAGAAATTATTTTAAAAGGTTTATGGAGGCACTGATCATTGACAATCCCCAAAGAAATCTGCTCTATGAAAATATTCATGCTGACAAATGTCTTGAAGGTTCTATGTTCCTTTTGAGAGGATGAATATTTATTAAATTTCATAAAATATGACAAATACTGTTTGAGGGTTTTAAAGCCTAATTAAGATATATTATAAAACAATATGGGTTTTTTAAATGAATAGGCTCTTACTTCATAAGGGTGGGAGTTAATTTTTAAGACCACAAAGAAGAAAATGCCACAAGTTTATCTCCCTTAGCTACACAAAAACATGCTCTGATCTGCTTTAATAAAGGCAATAAAGATACAAGAAGATAATAAATCCTTATGGATTCTGGGTTTTTACAAACTAGTCATATGACCAACATTATTAAAGATAAAAATTCCACTTTAAGCCAATAAAAACATCTCTAATTCACATTAGTTTTTTGGTAGTAACCATGCCAAAGTAATTAGAGGAAAATGTAGATTTTTTGTTTTCCCCTCTTGACCCAAACAGCTTTGAGACAAGGCAAATGAACCTTCCCCAGCAGAGACTGATGTAGCACTGAAAAATGATGAAAAATAAACAGTCACCCATAGCCATTTTGGGGTTCTCCTTCTGTGGTTTTCCTCCTTGCGATAATTACCTATGCATGAACTCTAGATGGCAACATTGTACTGACTGTACCCAGGAGGAAATCCTCACCCGTCCCCT
The DNA here is from genome assembly GCF_011100635.1 of Trichosurus vulpecula. Lineage (NCBI taxonomy): Eukaryota > Metazoa > Chordata > Mammalia > Diprotodontia > Phalangeridae > Trichosurus > Trichosurus vulpecula. The sequence goes on from NC_050578.1 coordinate 242,681,528, forward strand.
CGTAGCCTCTTTATCAACATTTTATGTGCCACAGATCTATAGCCTCTTATTATAAGTGTAATGAAGTAGAAATTATTGAAGCATTTTATTGATTGCTCAGATCACAAGTTTACTGTCATACTGAATTGGCACCTTACTCGCTCAGGCAAACTGCTGACACCTTTTTTAAAAAGTGACAACTACATCTATTTCATGACCAGAAATCCATTTTCATCTCTATCAAGACAAGAATGCAATTTTCACTTCATTTAACTGATGTTAGGCCTGCTCAAAGCATGACACTTAGAAAAAGACACAACTTTAAGGTTCTTAAAATACTTCGGGTAACTAGAATGCAGCTTGGTTGCAGGAAAATTTTGGTTGTCATGCCAGTCTATAAACAACCCAATATTCTACAAGACAATTTATCAGCAGCCTCAAGGGCAATTTTTTCTTCTGAATTCAGAATGACTGAAACATTTATGTTATTTTTGTCACAAATCATGCTGAAAAAATTAAGGATTCGGTTCAAGATTTGGACATCAAAAAGTTTGCTCAAAATTTTAAGTATTTCCTATATAGTGCCCTGTGCAGGCCAGATCACCAAAGGATCCAGATTGTTTTTATGTACAACATGTAAAAAGTGAGGAGGAAACAGTTATTGTCCTGTAATGGCAGGAAGAAGAAGTTTGGGTCACTTGATACTATGAAGAAGGCATAAGATAATTCAATTGGCAACATTATTTTAACATTTTTGGCAATAAATGAATTGCATTCATGCTAAATGTGATATAGAGATCCTTTAGAATACAGACAGTCTGAAAAGAATTATTTTTATTGTTATTGGTTTGATCTCACTTTTTGTACAGGCAGGATTGGAAGTTTTAAAGCCTAATACTTTACAAAACCCAGAAATTTTGCTAAAACTTAGTTCATTTAATAAGCAAGTAAAGGGAATTTTAATGACAAACTCCTATATTGATTTATAAAAAAAAAAATTTAATGATCTAAATTTGCTTTCCTCCCCTTCTCTGGCTGCATTCCTTCCAAAGTCAGGGACAAAGCAATCGAAGAAACACTGACAATGAATGCATTATGAGTCTTTTGAACTTAATGCCTCCGAACTGGAACTTGCAAAGGTTGCACATTATGGCATTCCAAAGGAAGCTTGCTTAGTGGACATTCTGTACCCAGGCATGTACATCAACAAGATAAAACATCCCTGAGGCAGAGAAATAAACAGCTTTCACTCTCAAGTGCCAGCCAAATCCAAATGGCTAACTTAAGATGAAAAGTTTTCAAAACAAAAATAGTTTTATTGCAGCTTCCTAAATCCAAAGAAATTGTCTGGGGGTGACCAATTTTCAGGACCTAGCAGCACTTTTGGAACAGGTTTAATTTTGATCAGTAGAAACAGCTGACCTGAAATGCAGGTTAAAAATCTGTAGACAGCAGCAGTGATGGTTTCCTACCTTCTTACTGCAAATTAAGAGCACAGGGAACAACAAAAACAGCTCCTTCCGTGGACCCACAATGGAAGCCCTTGGAAGCTCTAGACTATGATGACAATGCCTCTAAGGCTTCTCATCATTGAAATGGTGGGTGATCGAAGGGTTACAGTCAATTGAATGTGTTTCCTTTGTTTCTTTTTCTGAATTTTCAGTAGGGACTAGCCAGTGAGTGAAGATCTTGTGCTTTGTCCAGCTTTCCACGATTGGAGGGGCCATTTAAAAGAATTGTTTTTTAGTAAGTCTATTTAAAGGTGGGGGGGGGGGGGAGACTTGCTGTTATTTTTGTTCAACTCTATGCCAGCATGAATTTTGCTTAAAATAAAATGAATTCAAAATAATATTTACATTGGATCATTTTATGGAAACAAGGCCAGATGAATTCCTCGCCCCCCCCATCACATCTGTAATTAAGATTGCAAATCAGCTATTCCAAATAATTATTTATACATCTCCATGACAGAGCTCCAGAGACCTTATGCATCTCCACAGTGTTATGTGGTAGTTCTTTTTCCCTCCCAAGACTGGTACATAGTTTGTTTACTGACAACAACTAATGGCATTTATGTATGATCATAAATAAAAGAAGATTGTGTTTTAAAATCACTAATATCATTTTAAAAGGTAGTTCAGTTTTGTGTTTTGGCCTCTGTTTGGCTGTGTTAGCCCTATGAATGACAGCTTCCCTGCTTGAAGCATACAGAAAGCACAGCCTTCCTCATTCACTGACAGGACTATGGTCTTTTCACACGTTCCTTCCACAGCAGTGTTTGTCCCCAAACACTGGGACTCAGCACAATGGCATTCCTACTTCAACACCCCCACCAACAGCCCAACTACATAACGAGAATGCTAATGAGATGGAACAGCCCCCATCATTGAAAGTGTTAACTACATTTCATCCTAACAGGTTTATGCCATTTCTAAGATTACTAATGCATTTTAATATCTCTTGCTTCACTCTGAATAATTTTTAAAAGTGTTTCTATTTTTAAGAAAGCGTGTGTGATAAATGAAAGCCCAAGTAACTTTATAACATTCCCCTAGATGATCTTATACACACAAATACAGTATTTGTAGTAAGACCACCCTAGTGCAGCAAGTCTGATTTGTAATCACTTACTGTAAAACCCAATTTAGGTTTCTACATTGTATAACAACAACGTAAATTGATAAAAAGTCAGCAGTTCCCGTTTCATTTCAGAAGTTTGTCGTGTTTTTTCTTCTTATGAATTTTGCTTAAAAGTAATTGAAATTTGGGATCTTGGTTCATCAGCAGGGGAGGTGCAATTTCTTTACAAAATCCCAGCAAAATGATGTTTTCTTAGTCAGAAGGCTACATATAGGGAGTAAGAAGCAATGTTGCAAACAGTGGACTGGATTTTAAACAAAGGTATATTTAATCAACTTCGATTTTTCTGTTCAAGAAGGCAAAGAATGAGGAATCATTTCTTTTCACTTTGCCAACTTAATTATCTCTTCTTAATTATAACATCATCTCCTTAAGAACTAAGTGGAAAAGACTTTTTCCAAGGCAAGAAGAAGTGCACATGGGCTTAAATGAAGCTCATCAATGCTAAGAGGGATATTTACTGAGAAATCCCACTCAAACACAAAGCTCTTGCCACACTTAACCAACACTGACCCAAGGAGCAAGAACCTGGTCACGTATAATGGCCTCTCTACAGTGATGAGCTAAACAATGTAAATTATTTCAAATTAAGTCATTGCGTAACAACACTCTGAAAAAGAGACCCAACAATATAGACAATTGAGCATGTCTAAAAGATTTGGTAGACTCACATGGAAATGCATATCAAGTCTTCCCAAGTTGTGGTGTGTGCATAACCTGCTACTGAGCTTGTTTTTCCATTGGAGGAGAAAAAAAAAAAACCTCATAAAAGGAAAACAGACACATACACATACACACACACACACAACAAATCCACTGAAAACAGAACCTTAAGAGCTTGCAGTCACTGATACAGAATGAACTTCATTTACAGTTACCAGAGTATGGTGAGTTTAAAAGTCAAACTATCTAGAATGTGTTAAGGTTTTTAACTGTCAAACAGAAAGCTGAAAAAAATGTGCTAATTTTCAATGTGGAACTCTTGGCACAGAGAAGCATTTTGACCTAGACAGCTAATAATGCTCTCATTTCATTTTTACTTTTCATCTTTTTATATTAGAAAGAATTTAAAAGTTTATCAATAAAATCTTTTAAGCACCTTTCAAAGTTCCCTGTTTTCACACAAGACTACAGAACTCTATCCATTTGATTTTTAAGTACTAGTTTTGACCTGAAGGAAAAACTATGTTGGAACTGTGTTGTTTTTTTTTTAATACACCTCTTTCCATGCTACTGGAGTTCCATAAAAGGGGTGGTGTGGGGTAGAAAGAGGATAGGGGAGTATTTCATTTCTAGTAAAATTAAGGAAATACTTAAATTTCATTTTTTAAAAGATTTAATGCAAAAAGTACTTTGTGGGTTTTTTAATTGCACAGATTTTATTTGTTAATGGATTTTTTAGTTATTAAAATTGTTCAAGAAAACACAAATCACTTAGCATAGGCACATAAAAATGACTTCACTCTGAATATATATATATATATATATGTATGTATACATATATAATCCATAAAGCCTCCTAGTGAAGAAAAATGTCACAATTAAAATATTGTTTACTTTTGTTAATTAATATCGTTGTTAATTTTGGTTAAAGTGATCAAAGTAAATAATCCAAGATGAATAAAACCCAGATTTCACACTGGTTTTTATTTACGGGTCAGTTTGATTTAGAACTGTCAGAATGAGTTTAGACTCTTATTCTTTTTCAGAGATAATAAATAGCTTCATTACTAGTGCCATTTGTAATCCTTTTGAAATTATTTAATTTGGTAAATCATTCACCTTTTGCAAACAAAAGTTACTCAAAGGCTTATTTCTTGTTGGCCTTCAGTATATCTTAGCTCAAGACAGGGAGAGTTCACTTTTTTCTAGTTAATACAAATTTCTCTTTTAAGGACCAGACAGCAGGAGGTGCTGTGTGAACACTGTGCGGGGCATGTTGCTTTCCCTTCCCAACCCTCCCCCCGCCCCCCCAAAAGCACACAGAGAAGGGCAGCCTGAGGTTTGGGAAACATTCATTTTTCAACAATCTAGGGCTTGAGATCACAAGTCCGATTCTGAACAGAAAACTCCAAGCTGGCAACGTGACATATAATTCCCATGTGACATAGTAAGATCATGTCCCTAACCCCTTAACCCAAGGCTCAAATCACCTTGGTTAACTCTAAATTTCGTCAAGGTCCATCACTATTTAGCCCATGGATTTTGCTTTAGTTTAAGTCAATCGAAAGCATCTTTAAATAACAGTGTCTTTATAAACATTTATTTGAAATTCTGCCTGGATATATTAAGTCCTAAAGGGAAAGATGTGGGCTAACCACATATAGCCATAGGAACAGTACAGTCATGCTTCTATAATGAATGTTCACTCAAAGTTAATAAGCAAATAGGAAGTAAACAAAAAAAAAATTAAACGTCAGGGAATTAGCTTCTTTACCCTGAAGCTAACTCACATAAGACAATTCCAGTTCTATATTACACAATTTTTACATTAGCAACTCCAACTTGATCCTAAAGACTTCTTAGAAGAATATTAGAATAACCGTAGACTGAATATTGAAACCTACAAGTGTATTGGACGCTATTCATTTTCTCATTTAAAATCACTGCCTATAGAATTTCTGCAGAAAGGGTTGTCTTCGTCTTGCACAGTGTGCAGCAAGAAGAGACGAGACGTATGACATCCCACACCGAAAGACAGATACAATTAGCTCCATTATTGTTGGCTTTGAGATTATAGGCGAAGCATTTTGGCTCCCTAACGGGTAGTGGAGCTCGTGAAATACATGTCACAGCTCTTTATGACACAGTGCCAATCATTGCCTCTATACAACAAGTACATTTTTTTAAATGATAAAGAAAAAAGAAAGAAGCCATTTTAAAAGTGGGACGACTCACCTGTTTACAATAGTTTTTTGCAGACTTTAATCGTTGGTGCAAGGCCAATAGAACTCCTTGAATGTACATCTTAGCTCCTGAGGGGCTGGAACCTTCTCCCTTAGCCACCCAAACAAGTCCCTGCAAAGGTATGATGGAATTTTGCAGGCGTTTTTCAAGCAGAGGAACTATACAATGGGGAAAAAAAAAGGAAAAATACATTCTTTTGACCCAACTGAAATACACTGCCTGAAACGCAGCCCCGACATCAGAGCTAAGTCTTAACATCTATTATTTATATATGACCTAGGTTAAGTCTTAGAAATGCAACTCCCGCCTTGCTAGTGGCCACCATGAAGGATGTATTTATATTGAGACACCCCCCACCCCATGTAAGACTCATAAGCTTTGTGAGCACACCTGAATAGTTCTGAAGTGTGCCTAACTAGCTGCACTGAGTGTCATGGTGTGCACTGATTGCCTTATCTTCTCATTTATCACAGATGAGTTGGAACCAACCTTGCTGAAATCTACTTGCATTGTCCTGATAAAATTGTAAGATCCATGTTGTTTCTGGATATAGCTTCCTGTTGGGGCTCTTATATATCTAAAACATTATGTGTGGAATTATTCATATAACATAATCTCAACACTCATAAGCAATTTCATACTAACCTTTTCATTGACATTATCAAAGAAACCAATCATCTATAATACAAGGCAGTGTAGACTGTTTAAAAATGGGGGTGGGGGTGGGAATGACAAAAAAAAGGCGCCTGAAACTAGAATTTCTAGCAATGATCAGCATTTCTTTGGGGTTTTGGAATGTGAAGCATTCAGGGTTTGGGGATTCTTGTTATCCTAAAACACATTCTGCAAGCAAGAGGAAATAAGGCTGTGTTGCAACATAAGTATTTGTCAGACATGTTGATACATTATTTCATAATATTGGCTTATGAAGTCTTCCTACTGTCAAACACTCCAATAAAATCACATCCAAAAGCAATGTTTTTCAAGGTTTAATATCCCATTGTAGATCCAGATATTAAAAACAAGCCCAAACTTTTGACATTCCTAGGAAATCTGCAGAAATGAAAGAGAGACACCACTGAGCTCATCCCCAAAGTGAGATACATATGCAAGCACGCTGGAGACACAAAAATATTGTATGGCTATGATATCTTCATTAAATAGAGCTTCTGACTAGAGAAGAAATTACATATATCACCAGCAAAGTAAATGGGTTCTTGCCATTGGCTATATTGCATGTTGCATATTTTATGCAAAGAGGCCTAGCAAGGCAAGCTGGAAATTGAATTACAATTAGGTTCAGCAGAGCTGTTGAGCTGCAGAGTTATGCAAATGCTCTTCAAAACTAGAATTCTGCTGAATTTAATGCTCAGGAAAGATGTTACCACGAGGTGTTTTGTGTCAATAACTTCTATAACTTCACTACAGCACAATTTGAAGTTTCTCTGACATAACCAATATTAAATAGGAATTTAAGAATACAGGATGGGATTTTCTAAGGATTCTTATAGGAAAGGTTAAAATGATATTACTAACCTAATGAATATTTAGAGATTCTCAGATTTCTTCAGTGAGCCATTACCCAGACCAATAAATAAGTTTCTGAAACTCAACTCTCAATAACTTTCTTTAACCCTAGGGCAGCACCTTTCATTATAAATTTTGTTATTGCAATAACTAGAACATTTTATTTTTTAAAAGTTGATTCTTTTTAAAATAAAACAATCCATTCTATTTAGCCTAGAAAATGGCATATGAATTTGCAAACATTCTGATCTGAATTTTTTTTTGTCCTGAGGAAAATATTTTTTAAATCTCCTAGATTACTACCAAATTCAATTTATGATATGCCGAACTATCATTTGTGTGCCCACTTCAAGCAAACAGTTAAACTAATGAGTTTTCTATATAAAATATTGCATAGTTAATTTAGAGGAGAATTTGTTAACCTTGCACAAAATCTTTCCTCTGGTAATCTAAGAACATTCCATTGGATGTCTGAACAATTATGACTCATCTATATTTGTGATAGTGTAAAATTTCAAATTATTTGTGTGAGTCCAATAGATTCAGAGTCAGACAAAGCATTTGTTGTAAGGCACCTCCATTACCACCACCACCCCAAAAAGAAAAAAAAACTTTTTAGGGCCTCTACTTGGCAATTTAAGCAAAACAGACTACAGATAACAAATACAGGCACTATAACCATCCTTGGAGGGATGATGGAACTCAAACTGGAATATATCTATTTTTAAACAACCCCCAAGCCCCAAATTATTTCTGTCAATGGAAATACTATGGAAACAACTTAGAGCAGAACAAAGAAAGCAGCATTCATAAACAGATTTTTATAGGAGACTTCAGAACGTTCTCTGAACTTGTTGAATAATCTGCTCAGTATTTCAGAATCTCTCTGTTGGATGCAGGGTGCTCATTATAGCCAAGAGAACACTAATAAAGGTTAGCCTCTGAACTGGGATTAAGCAGGATCTTTCTTTGCGGATGCTGCAAGCTAGGAACTTGATGATCCTCACCGAAAGAGAGACAAAGCACCCTCCAAGGACCAACAATGAATCTACTAACTAGGAAGGCACAGAAAACAGAAGGGGGAAAAAAATGATGTGTCTACAGGCAGAGAAGGGAAATTAAAATCAGCTAAGTATGTTAGGTCCCACAAAAGAAATTAAGTAATGGATAGAACTGTTTATGAAATAGTAGAAACCTGTGGCCCAAGAGCTAGCCTTATTTTTAAACTGCCACTTGTCAACCCCATGTGGTCCTACATCTTTTAGCCCTTACAAAACTACATTAACTAAAGTGTGTATTAGCTTGCACCCGGCACAAACTGTTGGGAATTGTTATTGTTTTTAAGCAGACTCAGAGGAGCTCTTAAATTCTTCCTAGCTAGGGACTTCTTCCTTTCATATGAATTTCTCTCTCTTCAGAGGAAAATGTTATGTTACTACAGAAGAACAATCCCAAATTGTGTCATGAGGAAAGGCACCAGAAGTGAGTGATAATCGCTTAGGACTTTGATAATTAGGAAAGTCAGCAGCTGCCATTCATTCAGAGCTTTACAATCTGCAACGTACTTAACATCAGTATTATTTTATTTGATGTTCCTAGCAACCTTAGGAGTCAAGTGCTATTATGATCTCCATCTTAGAGATGAAGAGATGAAGTTTCATGGAGGAGGTTAAGTGACCTTGTTGTTGCTGGGTTATGTCTGACTCTTCATGACCCTATTGGGGGTTTTCTTGGCAAAGATACTGGAATGGTTCACCATTTCCTTCTCTAGCTCATTTTACAGATGAGGAAACTGAGGCAAGCAGATTTAAGTGACTTGACCAGGGTCACACATCTAGTAAGGGTCAAGAAGCAGGATTTGCACTCATATTTCTTGACTTGAAGTCTAGTATTCTTTCTACTATACTGTGCAGCCTCTTTCCTTCTAGCCTTAGAAAAGACATAAACTAAAGTTATCCTTTCAGATACTACGGTACATAATCAAGAGACAGAGAAACCTGAACCTCGATTGAGAATGATCTGTGCATGAACCTCAATTGAGAATGATCTGTGCATGCCTTCCTGATTTCAGGAATTTAAATGTTAAATGTTAAAAAAAAAATCCCCTCCTTCAGGAAATCAGCCAAGCCATTACTAGAGCACATTTGCACATACTTGCACAACTCTGATATGCCCTGGATTGGGAGTCAGAAGTTTAGGTTTCTACCTTTAACTATGTGTGTGAGCAAGGCTCTGTGAGGCCTAGTCTCTTTCATCTGTAAAATGAGCATTCATTTTGTTTATGCTATGGATTGCACAGGATTATTATAAAGAAATGACTTAAATAACAAAGTATTATATAAATGTGAGCCATTAACAAGGGAAGTGTGATATTTTCTTCACATATTTTTGTCAGAATAAAACAAAATATTATAAGAACCACAATTTCCTATCCCTACTGCCCCATAGTGTCTATACAGTGGCCATTCTAGAAATGGTTTGGGGTTTTTTTTGTTTGTTTGTTTTTTACTGGCTGATGCTCTAGAAGTGTAGGCCTTCAAGTCTATCAAATCCCACATCCCCAAGTGGTTCAATCTGAAAGAAGCCTCCAAGAAGCCCATGGGGAAAGTGGGAATTGATGTAGATGCTGAACAGGTAGCATTCTTTCTACTAAGAAGAGATTGAGAGAGTGGCTTAGAGGGGCACCATGTGCCAAACTGCAAAGCCAACCCAGTCGTTTCGGTCCTGTTCATTCTTGATGCTGATCTGCTGTGACTGAACTGATCACGTGGCCGATAGGATCTCATGCATCTGCAGCCTGCTTCAGACTGATGCTCAAGATACACTCTGGACAGTGTCTGTTGGAAGAGTTTTAGCAGCAAAAATCTATTATATATAATTCTTGATTGTTTTCTGGGGCCTGGTGAGAAATTCAAAATTGATCACTGAATATGAATCTACTCAAAAGCTTCAGTGGCTCTGATCATTTCTTCCCTGAGCTGTTTCAACATGTACTGTACATACATACGGCATCCCACCCCAACAAAGTCATTTGTGTATGAAAATCTTTAATCAGATGAGTAGAGCATTTTTACACTGGTTTTTCTAACAAAATACTTGTGAGATTGAAGATAAAAAAATAGGCGCAAAACACAATCTTACTGCTGGGCAATAATAAATATAACTCACAGTTATGCACCACTTAATAAAGTTTCATAAAGCAATTTTTCACAACAAAATATTGTGAGAAAGTTAGGGCAAACATTATCCTGCTTTATACATGAGGAAATTGAGGCCCAAAAGAATTTAAACTACTAGTCTGAGTATTAGAATTAGGATTTGAGCCCAGGTCTCCTGGCTCCAACACCTCTTGCCCCTACACTCTATGCAGTAACAACTACCTGAGGGCCAGAGTTGGGCCTAACCTACTAAAGGGGCTGCTAATGTTACTCTTAGATGTCTCTTTTTTCTGCCTAATTCTTTCCATCTCATCTTGGCAACTAGATGGCACAATTGAAAGATGCTGGATCTGGAATTAGGTGAGATCGGAGTTAAATCTGACTGCAGACATTTATTAGCTGTGTGACCTTGGGTGAGTCATTTAACCTCTGCCTGAGTTTCCTCATCTGTAAAGTGGACAATATAAGAGCACCTACTTCTTGTCGTTGTGATGAGAAAATGAGATAATATTTACAAACCTTAGAAGGTTAGCTAGGTAGTAGCAGCAGCAGCAGCAGTAATAGCAGGTAATTTAATTCATATAACTAGATATGTGATAGCATGATATAAAACTAAAATACTAATACCTCAGAATTACATAGTGCTTTTTTTTTAAAGAGCTCCCAATACAATGAGTTCAAATGCTCATGAGAAATTGAACTGTTCAGCCTTCCAGGACTTTACACTAAAATCTGTTAAGTTGCTGATAAGAAGCTTGAATGGATTTGGTTCCATAGTGGGATCTCTCTATGGCAGAACCAGAATGCTCCCTGAAGGGAAGCCAGAATGCTGTTGGAGCCTGGGATGGAAGGGCTTCCAAGCATGGCATTTTGGAAATGTCTTGGTATCAGATATGAGAAAGGGCCAACATTTGAAACCTTCTGGGCATAACCTTATGTGATTTTTCTGGCTTGGTAAATGATACAAATGAAGTTTTAAGAAATCAATTTCAATCTGTATGAATGATGATTAAAAAGGAGCTGGCAGGCCAGTTCAGATTTAGACATCAATGGACCTTCCCCAAATGAGAATCAACCTTTCTCCCCATAAGGACACATATTACATGCAAACTGCTCCTTTGTGCCCTGCATACCCATAGCAAGGTAAAGAAACAGAAAAAGATGGACAACTTTCTATTGTATTTTCCAGAGAACTGGAAATGAACAGGTATTCTGCTTCCAAATGAAAGCAAAATAAAACTGACCACTAAGGAAGCATCCCAAACTGGAGCTGATTTAGTGAACATATTGGGGCAGTGTAGTAGATGAGGAAGGGTGCTAGATTAGAAGCCAGAGACCTTGGCTGGAGCCCTAGTTATGCCATGTAGAGATAGCTATGGAGCCCTGATCAAATCAACTTCACTGAGCTTGAGGCCTCTCTTCAAGGTCTAGCTAAAATGTTACCTCCTACAGGACAGCCTTCCCCAATTTTTCTTAATTTTACTGCCTTCCCTCTGTTGATTATTTCCAATATATCCTACATATTGCTTGTTCTAATATAGCTGTTTCCACATTGTCTACTCTATTCCATAGCTAACTGCATGGGTTACTCCACTCAGTTGTGAGCTCGTGGAGAGCAAGGATTGTCTTTCATCTTTCTTGTACCCTTTGGGCTTAGCACAACATCTGGCACTGAGTAGACACAATATATGTATATATATATAGACTAACAGATGCTAGGCAAATTACCCTACCTTAAACTCAGTTTCTTCATCTGCAAAATGGGGATGATAATACTTGTACAACCTAACTCATAGGGTTATTTTCAGGATAAAACTTACAAAATCTAAGTATTAAGAACTATTATTTTAAAAGTCAATAAACAAATCAACAGCCATTCATTGGTGGCACAGTGGATAGAGCACTGGGCTTGGAATCAGGAAGACTCATCTTTCTGAGTTCAAATCTGGCCTCAGATACTTACTGAGTGACCCTGGGCAAGTCACTTTACCCTGTTTGCCTCAGTTTTCTCATCTGTGAAAAATGAGCTAGAAAAGGAAATTGCAAACCACTCCAGTATCTTTGCCAAGAAAACCCCAAATGGGGTCAAGAAGAGTTGGACACGACTGAAATGACACAACAACAACGCGCCACGCACTTTGGTAGGTGGTAGGGATACAGATAAAGAGAAAAAAAGCAGTAATTGTCAACGAGCGTGTAATCTAATATGGGGATTTACCATGCAAATGACTATCTGCAAACAAGACTTATACAGGATAAATTGGAGATTTACAATAATCTCAGAAGGAAAACACTGAGATTAAGGAGAACTGGAAAAGGGTTCTTGCAGAAGGTGGGACTTATAAAGTTACAAAACTTTATAAAAGAACCCTAAATTCAACTGGGATATGTAAAGGGGAAGTTTATCTAAGACCCTTTTGGTAAGGGTCAAAGAGATTGCTTAAAAAAGTGAATGAGAAGTGATTATTGCACACACCAGGATACAGATCTGAAAGGAGTTTGAGCTAGTGCCAAGGTAAGCGTGTGATTGAACGCATTCTCCAGCCCATTTTGAGGAGCAGTAATATGGCACCAGGTCCCCAAAGCAACTGGCATACACTAGTCAAAAGTGTGGTCTGCTGGGGAGGATGAATGATGGCGAGCATACCGTTTTCTGTGTTGTTTAAATCATGTCAGTGTATTTTTACTCAAACAAAACTAATCTAACAGCTGCTCTGTACTTTTGTTTACATGCTATGTGTCAAATCTTATTGTCCCTAAGGTACTTATGAGAGAAGATTTAGCAGTCATTTTCTTAAATACCGATGCCTATCCAAATTTGGATTTTTCCACCATTGAACAGAATGACAAGCCCACGATTGCTGTACTTAAAGCAATCTCTCACAGCTGCTTTGCTTTTTCAGTGATCCCATTAAATTGACGGCATATGCCTGTGGGGTCTACACTGCTGTAATACTGAGGAGTGAGAGGCTGATTTGCACTATGCGATCGAACAGAATAGGGCTTCATTGGGGGAGAAAAATTTAATAGGCCATATTGTTTTTACCTGAGTAAAATTGAATTTCGGCACTGTGACCTTTACTGAACACCTGGTTATTTTAATTGCTCGTATGTGGGTGCACTTTGACACTCCATGGGTTACTAAGTATGAAATCCTCCAAAGCCCCCTTAAGTCTCTAATGGGCAGCAGGCGTCATGGCTTTCCTTAAACTGAACCAAGTCTCTGCACATTAAATATGCTGGCGCGTCTTCTGCTTGAGCAAGTGGACCGGAATGGTGTGAATTGTTAATGCCTTGCTGCTTTGGTTCACGGCTTGTGATTGATCATTTGTAACTATATCTACTCCTTGTTCCATGAAATCAAGTATGGAGTAATGGGTTCATCAGATTTGGGGGTTAAATTGAGAGTGAAGAGGTACTGTGTGTGGAAATAAGAGTTGCCATGTTCAGGGCCGGCCTTGTAACAGCATGGAATCTAAAGGCGATATTCAAAACCACTTCACTCATCATACGCTTACTGATTCTGAATAGGGTCCATTTGCAGGGGACATTTGGTAGTTTTCCAATATGCTTTATGCCTCTTTCTACTTCCACCACCATGCACATCTCTTTTTCATACATCCCCAGTAGTATGCTGGTAGAACAGGTCAGAGTACACAATTACTTTATTTAAGTAACTTGATTTATAAAAGTAGAAATAGGCTGAGACTTTATTGTATGATTCCTTTTCCCTCACCAGAATCAGCATGTGTACCTTTGAATACTCCAGTGTTTTGTGGACCTAAACTCCTCGGCTCCTGAAATAAATGGCATTCAGTGATGAAGCAGAGTGTTTAATATTATATTGGCCTGAAATCAACTTCCCAATGACCTAAGCAAGAAGTTGAAAAGAATCCATTCCACTAACCTTTAAAAAGTAAATAAATCTCACTGTATCAAAGGGGATATACCCCAAACAGCCTTATTGTTGTACTCCTGTTTTGCGACACGTACTACCTAGATCTCAATAAAGAGATTCAGTGACAGTTTGGAGTGATAACTTGTAATGGCCGGCTGAAATGTCTTTTCATCATGGATAAACTTAATACTGAGTCTCTTAAGATAATATTTAGAAAAGTCCTCACCCACTTGTTGCCACCTGGGATACCTTAACTTTTACACATGTACTAATAGATGTTTCTCTGTATCATCAACAAAATTTGTGAACAAAATAAAACACCTCATGCGTCTGTGTGATTAACAACAAAGCGTTTTTCTGCCTCCTTCAAAAATTAGCTCATTTTTCTCTAAGATGCCGTATAGATGATATCAGTGCAAATTCTTTCAACTAAGTTGGCCCTGGTTTGTTACTGGTTTTTTTTTTTCTTAATAGCTATGAATCTGGAACAGTATTACCTGGCACCTTCCTAACTCAGAAGGATATATTTAAGATTGAATAGATTATGTTTGTAAAGCTATCTGAGATTCTCAAGACACATACTAAATCAAGGTTTTACATGTCCTTGCATAGTTATATGTCTGAAATTTTATTAAAAATACATTTAATGAAGTATGTATTGGAAAGGATGGCATACAAGTCCTGAGTTATCTAGTGATCAGATTGCAAATTCCTTCTTTCTCTGTTTTTCTTAGACATGATGAGCCATCCCCATAGCATTATTTAAAGAAGCATGTCCAAAGATAATCCTTCTCCCATTCTTAATGATTTCCAGAGACAGAAATCTCTCTCACACCCATGACTGGTCAGTTCTGTATTACTTACAGAACTTTGTAAAGAACTCTCTATTTGTGACAGATAAGACCCAAGACTGCTAATGCCCATTTTCATTTAACTCCATTACAACATTTTCTCCACCACAAATTTGAAAGGAGGAATTGGTGGTAGAATATCGAGTGAAGAGATGGAGGAAAAGGGGGAGATTATAAAATTAGGAAAAAGTGTGTTAAGATTTAGAAACTGGATAAATTTACTCCAGGGGAAAAGGAGAGGAGGCAAAACTATAATCCAAAAGTTTTAAAGAAAATCACAAGCTATTTTTTATGAAGTAGAAATTGTCTTTGAAACGAAAAGAGATAAACTCTAAAAAAAACTAGACAGATCAGATTTTTCAAAGAATATTTAAAAGACAAAGTTGTGTATTTAAACAGTTAATAAACAACAGAAGCAATGCATTAAAAGCTGAACCCACCAAAAAAAAAAACAAAAAAACCCTTTCAATTCATGTTTATACAGTATATCACTTTAAGGTATTAATAAGCCACAAAAGCCCCTGGGTAATCTTTGTATATATAGCTTGTTAAGTCAGTAAAAACCTTAAAAGCATTTGTGTTAATATTTGTTTTGTTGTTGTTGTGTAGTCATTTCAGTTGTGTCTGACTCTTTGTGACCCTAATCTTTCTTGGCAAAGATACTGAAGTGGTTTGCCATTTCCTTCTCTTATTTGTTTTACAGATGAAGAAACTGAGGCAAACAGGATTAAGTGACTTGCTCTAGAGTCACATAGCTACTAATTGTCTGAGGTCACATCTCAACTCAGGTCTTCCTGACTCCAGGCCTGGTGCTCTATCCATTGCACCAACTAGCTGCTCCCCTGCTACTATAAAAGTACTAATTAAGCATTAAATTTTTTTAAAAGACAATAACATAGGCAGAGCCAAGATGATAGAATAAAGGCAGCGACTTGCCTGAGCTTTTCCCCAAGCCCCTCCAAATCCCTCCAAGTATCTTTAAATAATGACCTTAAGCAAATTCTAGAGTGGCAGAACCCACAAAAAGACAGAGTGAAACAAAATTTTCTAGCCCAAGACAACTTGGAAGGTTGGTAAGAAAAGTCTTTTGCACCAGGATGAGAAAGGGGCACAGTCCAGAACAGAACATATCAGTGTAGACTGGCCCCAGCAAAACAGGAGCATGCCTCAGGATGA
The DNA here is from genome assembly GCF_011100635.1 of Trichosurus vulpecula. Classification (NCBI taxonomy): domain Eukaryota; kingdom Metazoa; phylum Chordata; class Mammalia; order Diprotodontia; family Phalangeridae; genus Trichosurus; species Trichosurus vulpecula. Next base: position 242,697,664 of record NC_050578.1, read on the forward strand.
CTGAATCAGTGCCAGCAGTGGCATTCCAGACATCTCAGCCCATAGACAATGGGTCAAAAGGAGATTTACAGGGCTCCTTTTGCTGGCACCAGGGGCAGGATTATGTTACATTGCCTATACTTGGATTCGAATCACAGTTCTGGGTCTTAGACCCAGTGCAAGGAGGAGCACTAGTATAACAGAGCTTGTGACCACAAGGGAGCAGGGACCCTTGTCACAGTTCCAGGGTTGAAAAGAGTGCTTGTGGTCACTCACAAATCAGTACACAGTATAGAAGAGTTGCAAACATACCTCTCCCTAGACCATACCACCTTGGAGGAGCCAAAAACTTAACAGGTCCCAGAATTACCTCTGAAAAAAGCTGCACAAAAATCCTGAAGCTTGGTATAGTGCCCCCTCCACTTAGGAAGCAGAGCCCCACTTTAGCATAGAGTTAAAAGTCAAGAAATAGGCTAACCTATTCCTGACCATAGAAATTTAGATTCTGACCATTAAAAGTTACTATGGTAACAAGGAAGATCAAAACACACACTCAGAAGATAACAACCCAAGCCTCCAAGAAAAATATTAATTGGTCTCAGGCCATGGAAGAGCTCAGAAAGGATTTTTAAAATCAAGTAAGAGAGGTAGAGGAAAAATTGGGAAGACAAATGAGAGTGACACAAGAAAACCATGATAAAAGAGTCAACAGCTTGGTAAAGGAGGCACAAAAAAATAATGAAGAAAATCACACCTTAAAAATAGAACAAGGCCAAACGGTAAAAGGGGCACAAAAATCCCATGATAAAAAGAATGCCTTGAAAAACAGAGTTGGCCAAATGAAAAAAGATATACAAAAATTCACTGAAGAGAAGAACTCCTTAAAAAGTAGAATTGGCAAAATGGAAAAGGAGGTACAAAAGCCCACTGAAGAAAATAATTCCTTAAAAGTTAGAATTGGGCAAGTGGAAGCTAATGACTTTATGAGAGATCAAGAAACAATAAAGTAAAGCAAAAGAATGAAAAAATAGAAGAAAATGTGAAACATCTCACTGGAAAAACAACTGACCTGGAAAATAGATTTAGGAGATATAATTTAAGAATTATTGGACTACCTGAAAGTCATGATCAAAAAAAGAGCCTTGACATCATCTTTCAAGAAATTATCAAGGAAAATTTCCCTGATATTCTAGAACCAGAGGGAAAAATAGAAATTGAAAGAGTCCACCAATCACCTCCTGAAAGAGATCCCGAAATGAAAACTGAGGAATATTATAGACAAATTCTAGACCTCCCAGGTCAAGGAGAAAATGCTGCAAGGAGCAAAAAAAAAAAAAAACAATTAAAATATCATAGAGCCACAGTCAGGGTAACATAAGATTTAGAAGCTTCTAAATTAAAGGATCGGAGGGCTTGGAATATGATATTTCAGAGGGCAAAAGAACTAGGATTACAACCAAGAAACACCTACGCAGCAAAACTGAGTATGATCCTTTAGGGAGAAAGATGAACATTCAATGAAATATAAGACTTTCAAACATTCCTGATGAAAAGACCAGAGTTGAATAGAAAATCTGACTTTCAAATGCAAGTTGCAAAAGAAGCATAAAAAAATAAACAGCAAAGAGAAATCATAAGGGATTCGTTAAGCTTAAACTGTTTATATTTCTACATGGGAAAATGATATTAACAACTCCTAAAAACTTTTTCATTATTAGGGCAGTTAGGAGTATACATAGACAGAAAGCAGAGGTGTGAGTTGAATGTAATGGTGTGTTAATCTAAAAAATAAAATTAAGGGATGAGAAAGAAGAAGACATTGGGAGAAGGAAAAAGGGAGAGGTAGAAAGGGATAAATTATTTGATATAAAAGAGGCCTGAAAGAGATTTTACAGTGGAGGGGAAAATGGGGGAAGCAGAGAGAGGCGCACATGAACCTTACTCTCATTAGAATTGGCTCAAACAGGGAATAATACAAGCACTCAGTTGAGTGTAGAAATCTATCTTACTGTAACAGGAAAGTAGGAAGGGAAGGGGATAAGAGAAGGGGGGAGCTGATAGAAAGGAGGCAGTTTGGGAGAGGTAAAAGTCAGAACACTTTTGAGGATGAATAGGGTAAAAGGAGAGAGAGACACAGAGAGAGGGAGAGAGAGAGAAAGAGACAGAGAGACAGAGAGAGACAAAGACAGAGAGAGATAAACATGGGAGAAATAGGAGGGAGAGAAATACATAGCTGGTAATCATTACTGTAAAAAAAATTTACAGTAAGTTTCTTTACTAAAGACTTCATTTCTCAAACATACAGAAAACTGAGTCAAATTTATAGAAATAAGGGGCAGCTAGGTGGCACAGTCAGTAGAGCACCGGCCCTGGAGTCAGGAGGACCTGGGTTCAAATCCGGCCTCAGACACTTGACACATGTACTAGCTGTGTGACCTTGGGCAAGTCACTTAACCCCAATTGCCCTGCCAAAAAGCAAAAAAAAAAAAAATTTATAGAAATAAGAGCCATTCCTCAATTGATAAATGATCAAGGGATATGAACAGGCAGTTTTCAGACAAAGTAATCAAAGCTATCTATAATTACATGAAAAAAATGCTCCATATCACTATTGATGAGAGAAATGCAAATTAAAACAACTCTGAGCTACTACCTCACACCTGTCATATTGGTTAACATGACAGAAAAGGAAAATGACAAATGCTAGAGGGAATGTGGGAAAATTAAAACACTAATGTACTATTGATGAAGTTGTATACTGATTCAACTATTCTGGAGAGCAATTTAGAACTATGCCCAAAGGGCTATAAAACTGTACATACCATTTGACCAAGTAATATCACTACTAGGTCTGTATCCCAAAGAGATGAAAAACAAAAAGGAAAAGGGCCAATGTGTACAAAAATGTTTATAGCAGCTCTTTTAGTGGTGGCAAAAAATTGGAAATTGAAAAGACATGCATCAATTGGGGAATGGCTAAATAAGTTGTATATGATTGTGACAGAATAATATTGTGCTTTAAGAAATGAATGGGATGCTCTCAGAAAAACCTGGAAAGACTTACATGAACTGATGCAAAGTGAAATGAGCAGAACCAGGAGAACATTGTATATAGTAACAGCAATATTTTATAATGATCTATAGTGAATAGCTTAGCTATTCTCAACAATACAATGATCCAAGACAATTCTATAGGACTTATGATGAAAGATATTGTCCATCTCCAGGGAAAGAACAGGTAGAGCCTGAGTGCAGATCAAAGATACTTTTTCCTTTACTTTATTTTTCTTGGTTTTTTTGTCTGTGTTTTCTTTCGCAGAATGACTTACATAGAAATGTGTTTTACATGACTACACATGTATAACCTATGCCAAACTGCTTGCCTTCTCAGTGTGGGGGGAAGGAGGGAGAGAATTTGGAACTCAAAATTTGGAAAAAAAAAAGAATGTTAAAATTGTTTTTACATGTAATTGGGAAAAATAAAATATTAAATAAGATTAAAAATACAAAATAAAAAGACAATAACAGCTTTTTCCACATTCTGTACTGGGTATAATACTTAAGTCAGTCTCCTCAATTCCGCCACATAATAAATTCTGATTAATTAGCATGTAGAGAAATATTAATCTAAGTAGCTATTGAATTCCCCTTCAGTCAATGAGCACTCCTAATCAAATGGGAGTGGACAGGTGGCACATTTTCAACTCAGTTCCATTTAATTTAGTAAGTATTTATTGAGTGTCTACTCAACTGGACCTTTTGGAAGATATAAAAAAAATGCTCTTATTATTGGTCATCTGTATTTTACTACTTGTTTCCATTCCTTAAAAACTGGAAGGATCTACGGTGTTGTCAGCATGTGGAACTCCTGGTGTGAGAACTCCCTCCACTGGTGAAAATACAAAAATTTTCTGTTAAAATGCAAATAAGCCCACCACACACTGCCTTCAATCCATCTCCCGACCTCTCCACACACCCACCCAGCCCCATTAAAAAAAGAAAAGTTTGAAGCAATTAAGAAGGGTAAACTTTGCTCAGGCTGCTTTCCAGAGCGAGCTTCCCTCCAAGAAAGCAAAACAAAACAAAATCTATTGTAGTCATCTACAAAAAACCACTCTAGAAAACCAACTACTTAAAAGGACTGAGTTGCTATAGCGTCTGGAAGTTTCCCCATTAGAATTAATTTATTTAACTCTTAAGTCCAGGGAATTTTCAGAGTCTGTGTGATAACAGCTACGCTGGCTAATTAGTCAGCTATAGCAAACTTTTGAAAGTAAGCAATAATGCAGAGCAAGGCATGCATTAAAATGGGATAATAGCACACTTCTGGGAAGAGGTGAGGCATGAGGCAAAAATCCAAATGCCTCTGGCATCCATGACCCTCCACCGTCATGAAATCTTAGATTTCTATTTGGATAAGTGATTGTATTAAAAACTTACTTGGAGGAAATTATAAATGGGGTGCCTGAGACTAGGCAAATTTCTCAATAGGTTTTCTTAGATATAAGATTTTACATAATTTTACATTTGACCAATAATGAAACAACTATTATAATAATGCCACATTTACATAGTCCTTTAATATTTGTTCACAAAAAAACATGTAGGTTGAACAATATAAATTTTATCATCCTTATTGTAATTCAAGTCTTATGATCTCATGACCAATAGGTTTAGTTTGTTTGTTTTTTGGGGTTTTTTTTTGGAGGCAGGAGTGGATAGTTTGTTTGGTTTCCCATTAATCTGTCTGATGGAAGGTCTAGCTGACTGGGAAAAATCACTTAACCTCTCTGGACCTCAGTTTACCCATTTATAAAAAAGGGGTGAATTAGATAATGTCTAGGGTCCCTTTCAAGTGCTAAACCTATGATCCAATGATTTTTAATTGTTATGATGCTTCTATATTCACTGAAGAAATATTTTATGCTGCTTCACATAAAAAATTAGGTATTTAAAATTAATCTACTGAGACTTTTTTAAATGCAATTACAGATTTTTTTAAAACAGCAATAAAATGTGGTTTAGAGGAAACATTAACCAAAGTGATTATGGGGCCAAAGAGCAGAAAAGCCCAAATAAACAAGAAAAATCTACACAACAATGCTGGCTTCTAGAATATATATTGAGAAACATAATCTCCATTCAAAATGCACTAAATGACTTTATAGTATAACCCTAACATGGACACAGGACACATTTAACCATTTGACATGGTTTTTAAAAGTTCAATAAATAACAAGTATATGAATTCATTGGAAAAATGGAATAGTGGGTACAAAATGGAAGGAGTTATTCAAATGAAAATTTATTTTATTATTCATATTTTATTATTTATTGCATTACTGCCAAATATAAAAACTGAAACAGACCTAGATTGATACATATTATTTTATAAACAATTCACTTGTCAATTGAATCAGATATCTTACTGAATCTAACAAATAATAAAAATGAACGATCCATAATAGTAGTATCGATGTATCCCATTGGTCAGTAAGTATTAATTAAGAATTGCAATAAAAGGAAGTAATCTGCCTTTATATTCCAAGTCAGGAAGTTGGGCATTGAATGGTTGTGTCCAGGATAGCCATTTCCCCAAATAACCTCATAACTGACTAAATTTTACCCTTAAACATAATGCTGCTTAAAATCTTCCATTTCTGTAGGTGTTAGTAGACTATACACTCAAAATGAAGTTACAAGACAACATCACAATCAAAAAAAATATATAAGGTGTTTTTAGGGGACAACAAGGATTGTGGTATGTAGAGAAAAGAATGAAACCTTAACCTGGTAAGAATACATCTAGAATATTGTGTTCAGTTCTGGGTCTCACCTTTTAAGAAGGCCATTGCCCAATTGGGACACCTCAAGAGGAGAACAACCAAGATGATAGACAAAAATGTGTTCTACAATGACCACTTGAAGGAATTTATGTCTATTAGGGGGACAAGACAGTGGCCTCCAAGCATTTGAAGGGCTTTCATTCAGATTGTATATCAGACCTCATTCTCCTTGGCCCCATGGGAGCAATGGCTAAAAGGTACAAAGAGACAGATTCAGCTCAATCTAAGGAAAAACTTTCTAGCAATCTGAGCTCTCTTAAAACAGAATTGTTGCCCCAGGAGGTAATTGCTTCCCCAATCACCAATCTGTTTAAGCAGAGATTGGGTGATGACTTATTAGTATGCCGTAGAGGAGATTCCTGACCAAGTATGGGTTGGAAGAGATGGCTGGAGATTCTGTGATCCTGACTTGCCCAGAGTGCAGATGAGGTTGGTAGTCCAAAGTAGTCCCACACAATAACCCTGCTATGAAGGACTTACAGTGCTCTGCTCTCTCAAACATTGGTAATCTAGTACTTCCTTCTATCTTAATTTAGTAATACTAGATGGACATTTCATATATTTTAGTAAAGCATACAACCTAACTGGACTAAAGGAGGCAGTCCAGTTTAGTAGACATACTGGGAATCAAGATGGACTCTTAGCACTTATTCAACCAAGTGCCCTTGAAGAGTTTGGCCTTTGCTTCTTTGATTAAATTAGGAGTCCTTGATGACCTCCTTGCTTAGTTGACATGGATTTGAGTAACATGTTTGTGACATCAGAGGCTTTTAGACCACATGGGTTTAAGTCGCATCCTTGTGACATGTGTCGCATGTGTGACTCACTTTTGACCCTGAACAAGATATATAAACCCAGAGGTTGGCTTTCTCTTTTGGAGCTCTGAGCCACAGAAGGAGTGGTGCATGACTCTAGGCAAGCCATTGTTATGAGCTCCCCGGCTGTGACGAAAATCCAGATGTTCATGCTTCTCTGATAACTGTATATTGTGATTTTTGTCAGACAGAAATTTATCTGTTGATTTGTGTTTATTTGCTCTGTTTGTATTTGCTCTGAAGCTCAGGGTGCTGGCTTTTCCCCCTGAGCTGAGTGAATGATATTTGTATGACTGGATTAAAGTAAGATTGTTAACCCCTTAACGTTGCTTTCCTTAGTAAAGCAGATCAAAAGAACCTGTGTTGGCAGCTTTCTGTGTGCCGGTTGTTGGTAGGCCTTTCACCCCCACCGCAGCTGTTAGCGAATTGTTACAACAGTAGAGAATGCACTGCACTTGAAATCAGGCAGAAGTTGGGTTCAAATCTTGCCTCAGACAAAAAGAGATAAACAAGAAAGAACTTGAAGGATGCAAATAGAGTTTTAGAAAAGCATGATATATCTAGCAATTACCAAATAGGAATAGAAGGGATAGAAGAGAGGGGAAGAGAGAGGAGGAAAGGAGAGGGGGGAGAGAGGAGGGAGGAGAGGAGAAAAGAGGAGAGGACAGGAGATTTCTATAATGAAAGAGAGGCAGTATAGTATAGTATAGTGGCAGCACTTTGACCGTAGAAGCTGTGGTGGGGCTTTTCTTTGGTTTTTTGCCCTTTTTCAACCATAGGGTTAATATAGTACCTAGCATATAGAAAGGATTTAACAGGTGCCTGTTGATTGACTGGCTACTGTCACCTTCTTCTTTCTTCATGGGTACTTTCCCAGTTACTGGGAATAGGAAGATTTTCAATATTTCCATCTCCCCTAATAGTATGCCAAACAACATTAATATAATAATAAATAAATTGCATTGTAGAGTGCTTTTTAAGGATTTGCAAAGTGCTTTCCAAATATTATCTCATTTTATCCTCTTAACAAGAAGCTAGGTGCTATTATCATCCTCATTTTCCAGATGAGGCAGATAGAGGTTAAGCAATTTGTCCACAGTCACAAATCTAGTAAGTGTCTGAGGCAGAACCTGAACTCAGATCTTTCTAACTCCAGGCCCAGAGTTCAATCCACTGCACAAGTAGCCACCTCTAATTAAAAAAAAAAGAGTTGGCCTGCTCAATTCGACAATATTACCAAAATTGCAAAGATCTGAAAAAAGAATTGCTGTATGTATTGGTGCAATTGATCCTTCAAAGGGAGGAGCAATGAAATAGAAGTACCTTTTTTCCCCTGAACTTAGTTATGCTCAACTTTCATTAAATATATTTCCTTAGAGGAAAAAAAATCAATACCACGAATTGTCACTGCAAGATTTTGCCAAACATACTGAAATCAAATCTCTACTTGTACCTATAATTTAAATCTCAAAAAAAAATTTAAGCACTCACTCAGGCTGCAGGATTATTGTGACTGCTAATTAGCCCCACTGTTCCTAACCTACCCTTGACTACACTTTCTATAATATTATTTCAGGACTTGCCTTTATAAATTCACCTTTGGTTTATGTCTTACAGCTTAAGATGAAGGTAAAAGTGTTGGATATTGAATCTTAAAACTATTTATCACATTAGAAAATCTGGATCCTAGGGAGAAGCATTTAGGAAAAGATTTCACATGGTTTTCAATTGAATCCAATAATTTCTGAAATATTCATATAAAATTCTAAATTATATTAGTTTCACTATGAACACTGCATTATAATTGAGAGCCCAAGGGGAGTAGCAAATAGATTTGCATAGGGTATTGGCAAAATTATTTTCCAGTTATATCCTGTATATTTATAGCAAATGCTGCCTCAAATAAAATGAGTTTTATTTTATTTTTTGTGGGGTGGGGTTGGGTTTTTTTAAATCATAATATCCACAGTAATACCAAGCATGAAATAGGGAGGCAGGGAGGTAGGTAGATAGAAGGTGTTTATTAAATGTTTACTATGTGCCAGGAACTGCCATTTCTTAGTATGTTTCTTTATTAGTTCATTTTCCTCAGACAACTAATGGAATACCGCTAGAGACAGTCTAAACTTCTTAGAGTACTTACTTTTTTTAACCACTTTGTGCACATTTAACATAATGGCTTGTACTGGAGAGGGATGGGAAGCTTTATCTTCTACTAGGTCCTTATTTCAAAGGCAGAAAACATATTGTGGCTATTCCAAACAACAAGCCAATAAGCATTTATTAAACACTTACAATGTGACAGGCACTGTGCCAAGTGCTAAGAATATAAATACAAGCAAAAAAGAAAAAAAGACAGTGCCTGAACTCAAGGAGTTTACATTCTAGTGGAGGGAGAAGCATAGAAAAAGAAAGTGAAGAGCAAGAGAGGAGAGGAGAGGATGAAGGTAGGTACCTGGTGAGGAATGGTGGGAAGAAGGGGCATGGTAGAGAAAGACACTGGGAGAGTTAGAAGTACCTCCTGGAGAGGAATGAAGAAGAGAACATGGCCAGCCTGGGCCCTTCCTTCAATTATGGCACTTTGAAGAATTGACCAGTCAGAGGAAGAGGCCATAAGAACAGAGACTCTTTTGTTTTTGTATCTCCAGGGACTAGAACACTTTGTTTTTGTTATTCAACTGTTTTTCAGTCATGTCTGACTCTTCATGACTCCTTTTGGTGTTTTCTTGGCAAAGTTACTAGAGTGCTTTGCCACTTCTTTCTCCAGCTTATTTTACAGATGAGGAAGCTGAGGTGAACAGGGTGAAGTGACTTGCCCAAGGTCACATAGCTGGTAAGTATCTAAGGCTGGATTTGAACTCATGAAGATGAGTCTTACTGACTCCGAGTCCAGCGCTCTATACACTGCCCAATCTAGCTGCCCCACAGTACCTTGCACTTATTAGCCACTTAATAAATGTTTGTTGAATCGTTGAGCTGAATTAAATATTAGTCTATTGAGAAAACCACAATTATATTCATTATGTAAAAAATCAGTAGTGACCAAACCAAAAATGCTCACTGTGTCCAAAAAGGACCTGTTCCAACTGAACAAATGGACTGGCTACTTACTAATAGTCATGCCATGTCCCAGATGAATTTGGTGAGGACTCCAAAAACGGAGAATAGGACTTCCAGGGCAAGAAGGCATAAGAGAATCTTCAGCTCAGCCTTGTGCTTCACTATGTTAATACTTGCTTCAGGAACATAATTATTCATATAAAGGAGTATCTATAGGTCTACAGAATACAAGACTATATCCATATCAATCCTATTACCTACACTGTGAGTTATTTTTCTGAATAATAATTATTTTTCTGAATAAATGTTTATTCATTTTAGGCATTATTTTCATGAAAGTGACCTATAGAATGCTACTTCCTTCTGCCCTAACACACACACACACACACACACACACACACACACACACACACACACATATCTAATGATCTAAGCTTTCTGTTCATTTAGACTCAGTATGAAAGAAATATTATTGTTCTAATAAACTTGGGGTATTTTTTTAAAATAAGCTTTGTCTCGTGTATTTGAAATGTAAGTGCTATCTAGCTTTCTATTATTAAAATTTAGTTGAAAAGATGACACTCTGTTCCAACAATTACTCTATTCAATACATACTCTCTAGTTTGATACAGAATCCACATATAATTATTCTGTTTGACTATGCTTAAATGGCCAAGTTTACTAAATATTTAAAACCTTTATGACTCTGATCATAAAGACATTTTGCTGTTGTTGAATGATTAATGGAATTTTAATCATTAGTAACTCACATAGTGCTTTAGCAAACATAGGATAAAATGGTATAACTAAAAGAGACACCTTGAACTAGGAACCAGAAGAGGTGAATTCTGTAGAATGTTGTGCTCTAGCTTGTGACCTTGGGGAAGTCGTTAAACTTTTCTGGGCCTCAGTTTCTTCACCTGTAAAATGATGACATTAGGGTAGATGATCTCTAAAGATTCCTTCCAGGTCTAAAATTCTCTGCCTCTAATGTCCACCAACTGGGTCGTGTCTATCAAAGCTGTCCAACCAGAAAACTCAAATAATTAAGTTTGTGTGGGTATATAAGTTCTATAAGGGTTGGGGGTGGGGTGGCTGTTTCTTGGACCATTTATGTGTCTTTAATGAGATGTGAGACATATGATAAACAAACTAGGTGGTGTCTGGTATTTATTTAAAAATCAACTTCAAGGAGAGGTAATAGGATCAGTTGGGCAGCTAGGTGGTAGACTGGTTAGAGCACCTACCCTGAAGTCAGGAAGACTTAAGTTCAAATCTGACCTGAGCCACTTACTAGCCATGTGATCCTGGGCAAAACACTTAACCCTCTTTGCCTCAGTTTCCTCAACTGCAAAATGAGCTGGAGAAGGAAATGGCGAACAATTCCAGCATCTCTGCCAAGAAAACCCCAAAACGGAGTCATGAAGAGTTGGACATGGCTGAAAGGACTCAAAAACAACAAAAAAGGACTAGTATGGATGTGGTCCAGTCTTCTCTGGAGCTATCGATTCTAATCAATATTAACAAAGAACAGCAAATTAATAGATTGCCTAAAAGATGCATCTGTCCTCAGACTCTTAGTTCTTTCATTTAACTGTCCTCAGTAGAGGATCAATATAAGCTGGGACCATAACTCTGGGATAAGGTGCAGCAAGAAACAGTTCTAAATTTAGAGTCAGAGTCAGTCCATAAACATTTATTAAGCACCTACTATATGCCGAGCACTGTGCTTAGTGCTGGGGATACAAATATGGAAAAAGACAGTCTCTGCCCTTAAGTAGCTCACAATCCAATGGGGAAAAACAATGTACAAAAGGAAGCTGAAAAAGAAGGGAGTACCTGGTGCAGGAGTATGATGAAATCTGATCCAAATGAATGCATCCAGATGGGAAATACTGAGATGGCTGGCCTGTGGTCCTCATTAAACAGAGGTCTGGGGAGGGTCTGAGAAACTTGGGTCCAATCTTGGCTCTGCTATATATGATCTGTGTGACCTTGCACAAATCACTTCACCTCTAGGACTGGATTAGATAACTTCTAAAGCTCCTTCTAGCCCCAAGATACTGATACTGTGATGAGTCTTGTGAACCAAAGAATAAAAATATGCATCTTATCTTTTTAGGTTAAACAAATATAATCCTAATGTGCTAACAATATCCAACGAAGACCGCTTTCATCAGTTAAAAGAAATTAACCTTCATAATGAGAACACAAATTAATATTACTCTTAAAATTATTTCTCTTTTCCAAATTCACCTGTAGTCTATTTCTTGTGGTCAAGAAGACTAGTGTGTCTATTGAATTATTAATGGACATGAGTTTAGAATAGGAGAGCTGGGAGGAACTTGAAAGAGTCTCTAGTCCACAGGTATCAGACACAAGGCCCACTGGCCAGTGCTGCTCTCCCGGAACCCACACCACTCCTGAGTGCCCCAAATTAAAACCCAATTGGGAAATGTTTAACAAAATAAATAAAAACACAATGGAATACAGACAATGTTAATACATGATTTGACTTGGAAAACAGTTAAGAAGACAGAACCAGAAATTGTGTCTTGCCCAAGATCATGCTTTACCAATTAATTGAAAATTGCGGACTATGGCCTCCCTTTCTTATCTCTTTCATACACTCAAAATGTTCTACAATTCAGTGGTTCTATGCTTGTACACACACAACCACACAAAATAATCACAGTCACTAACAGAGTGCTCCAAGATCAGCAAAGCACAAATATCATCTCATTAATTCCTCGTAATAACCCTGACAGGTAGGTACTATTATTATCATCCCCACATTAAGGATGAGGAAACTGAGGTAGGGGTTGATCAACTTCCCCAGGATCACTTACACAGCCAAAAAACATCTGAGGCTAGATGTGAATTCAAGTCTTCCTGACTCCAAGTATGACACTCTGTTCACTAGACCACCTAGCTGCCCTTTCAACACATTTAAACATCTAAACAGCTGTGAAGAGACAGGGTTCTCAATTGACAATACTTTCATCTGTGTATGGTACTCTACTTTAAGGGAAGGTTGGTGGTGCAATGGATAGAGTGCCAGGCCTGGCGTCAGAAAGACCTGAGTTTAAATCTGGCCTTAGATGTTCACTAGATTTGCGACCCTGGGCAAGTCACTTCACCCAGCTTGCCTCAGTTTCCTCATCTGTAAAATGAGCTGGAGAAGGAAACTATGAACCATTCCACTATCTTTGCCAAGAAAACCCCAAATGGGGTCAATTAGAGTTGGACACAACTAAAAAAATGATTAAACAACAATTGCTCTAATCTAAAAAACACATCGTATAATGAAATACTTAATGGATTCCATTTCGATGGAAGTATTTCTTTTCTCTTTTTTCTTTTTTTTAAATTAAGATTTTTTACTTTTAGTTTACAGCACTCAGTTCCAAATGATTTTGAGTTCCATATTTTCTTGCCCCCCCCCACTCCCTCCTCAAGAAGGCATGGGTTTGTGATCTCCTTAATACTCTCTTCAATGGTAACGATCTCTGTCTTACCCCATAAGACTGCTGTCCAGTTTCCTCATTCCTGTTATTTAGAAGGCATGGTGCTATTGAGGGCTCATTCTCTACATTTCTTCATATTAAGTGCATGCCACTGGTAACATGAAGGCTGGCTTGACTGCTCTCCCATTCCTCCCATGACTCAGTAGGTTCAACTCTTCTTTAAATTATACATCCCTTTGAAACCTTTTATGTTGCATCTTGCAGCCATTTGGGCTTTAGCAATATGCTATAACTGATCTTTGCCCATCATATCACTGACTCTCCATTTCCCCTTGAGACCCACAATCCTGATTCTTTGGTCATATTGCATTACCAGAAAAATACTGCTGTAAAAAGGTAAGGCTTTATTTGGGGGAGGTACTTGGATTGTAAAATTTACTGTGCAAGCAAATTCATTTGCTTTTTTCCTACTATTTAATCCTGAGCCCAGTTAATCATCCATCTGCAGTATCTGTCCAAGACACACATATTAACGGGCCAGTTCTATGGGGTGTATTAAAGGTGCAAATAATAGGCATTCTTCCCCCACTTGGTTTTTCCTATGTGAGTGATTAGGCTTTTGAATTAATATGGATCTCATTTCATTTAGAAAGTTCTGCAATATTTTGGACTTTGATGAAATGATCACAAATAGCATCCATAAAAAGTAGTTTCTAAAAGGCCTTCTCATCCGTAAAGAACCACTCCAATATTCTGATTTTGCACTAGAGGTTTTTCATGGTGGTTCCAAAGGCCTTTGGTGAATATATATATTTTCCCCTACTTAAAAATAAAAAAAATCAGCTGGTTATCAAAGTTATCTCTATGGTGCCAGGAATGGGGAACCTGCAGCTTGACCAACCTTCAGTCAAAGGGCTGCACATGAGGACCTAGAGGGCCACATGTGGCCTGGAGGCTAAAGGTTCTCCATCCCTGGATCTGGCAAGGAATCTTGTGTGAACTTTGCATATACACATATGAGAGACCCTGTTAATAGCCTTTACATCTTACATTTTGCTCTACTGAATCAAATGTTTTTTTAAAAGCAATATTTATAATCAATAATTAATAAGTAAAGTAGAATCCTGTATTCTCCATACTTTTCAGTCAGCTGTGTGATTGTAAAGATATAGTATGGTATCAAATAATAGTCTTTGTGAAAGTCTCCCTATTCCTATATTTTTATCAAGGATGTCTTGTATATGTATAAAGAATGGTGGCATCAAAAGCAAATAGAAATTGATCCCAGTGGGAAGTGTATTGACTTAGAAAACAACAAATTAACATTACCTATACTGTATGGTATTTTTATTTATTTTGTTAAACATTTCCCAATTATATTTTAATCTGGTTCCAGCCCATTTTTTGGCCCGTGTTTGACCCCTCTGGGGTAGAATATTTCCATAGATTTTGTAGAGGTGAGAAAGTAGATGTTTGGGTAATTGTCTTCCATTTTGATAACTTTTGGCAAGGGGTCTTGGATATGTCTTGTATATATGCCCCAGGAAGATAAGAGACCCCACCTTTGTTGTTAGCTTAACAAGTAGCTGCCTTCTACCTTTGAGCAGGGAATCACTGCCTAGAAATACTCTTCTCTTTTTCCTCTTCCCCTTGATGGGGAATTTCTGTGACTCTATTATATCTTTCTTGGTAGGACAAGCAGAATCTTCCTCCTCAGAGTATCAAGCTCGCTCCTCTTGGAGAAAAGACTCAAATGTGTTTCTATGTTCTAATTATACATCTGGTCTTTTCTTTGCCTTTATCCTCTCTGTAAAACTCTTCCATGTTCCATCCTCTTCATAAGAATAAAATCTCCCCTCCTCCACTTCATATTCACACCTTATTTTTCCCATTGAAGTTTAGAAGCCCTTCATTCTTCTTAAGAACCTGGAGCATGGAAAGGCAGTCTCCAAAGGCAGTCACCTTTTCTATCAGGATTTTTGAAGAGGAACAAAAGGACATCACTAGGCTAAAGTCAAGTTTCAGTGTGTCAGACCAACATGAGCTCCAAATGTTCTACCACAGGTTGGGCACAAATAGTCTGTATGAACATTTGGGGCAGACACTCTAAGCTTGCACATCCTATGTTTCCTTTGAGCCATTTCAATTCTGCTTTGCTCATACAGCACACCACCTTCTCTGATGTGGGCATGCCATGCTGAGCAGTCCTGTGCCAGTGTCTCCCATGCCACACAATCAATTCCAAAGTTCTTCAGAGAGACCTCGAGAGTGTTCTTGTATACTTCTTCTGACCACCATGTGAACACTTGCCCTGTGTGAGTTCTCCATAAAAGTCTTTTTGGCAATCAGATGTTTTGCTTTCAAACAGCCCATCAGAGTTGCATTTTCTGAAGCAGAATTTGAATGCTAGGCAGTTTAGCTCGAGTAAGGACCTCAGTGTCTGGTATCTTACCCTGCCAGGTGATCTTCAGAATCTTCCTAAGACAATTCAAAGGAAGAAGGTAACCTACGCTTGGAACCTAGGTATCAGTTACTCATTTGAGGTAGAAACAGAAACATTAAACACTTGTATTAAATCATACAAGTCACTGCACAATTTCCCCTATTCTCTGTAATAGCTGAAATTTCCAGACATGTTTCTTGGAACTGTCTATGGATATCTTGGGATGCTTAATCCCAAGAATCTGGCTGAATTTTTTTTTTGCATTTAGCATTTCTTAATAATTTCATGACCTAATTCAAATTCCTCTTTTTTTGCCTCAACAATTCTGCAATCACAGGCATACCCTGTGCCAAGCTCCCTTCTGTTTCACGAATTTCCTCCACTGGCCAATTCACTCTATCAATTTGTTCAACCCTTTGGTTGTACCCTATCTCACTCTCCTTGCGTTGTTTTGTCACCTGGTTTCTTCTTCTTTTTCTAGATACCCTTCTGGGCTATTCCCTAATCTTCCCTGATTGCCTTTAATCTTCCTTAATCCTATTACATCTTCCTTAACCGTCCTCTATCCAGCTTCCCTTACAAACCAGAAGCTTTTCTTTTAAAAAAAAAGTTTTTTAAATGCTCCTCAATTTTTCTGAAATTTTGCCAAATATCTCCTCCTCAAATTCAACCTGTGATCTGCTTTATTAGTCAAATCCCTCCAAGTTACCCACATGATTTTCTTCTCCTGGTTATTTGATTTAAATCTTTCTCCCTTTTCCTGTTCTCTTTCTCCCAGAGAATCTAGAAGTTGAAAGGCTGATGCTAAGCAATATCACTGCTTATTGGGCATTTTCAAATGAATATCCCATAGACATCTTACACTTCACATGTCCCAAACAGATCTCATTATATTTTCCCAAAAACCCACCCCTACCCTTAACATATGTATTTTGGTCAAGGACAATACATCCTTCCAGTCATCCAGATTCACATCCCTGGAGCATCCTCATCTTGTCACTCTCTATACCCAGTCTTCACTTCCTTGAATCCCTCAATTCCATCAAAGCTCAGCCCAAGTGCCAACTCCTGAGGGAAGTCTCTCCTGATTCTCACAACTGCTAATACCTCCTTACAATTCAATAAAAATGTATTAAGTGCCTACTATGCGCCAGGCACCATGCTAAGTGCTGGATATACATAAAAAGGCAAAAGATAGTCCTTGACCTCAAAGGGCTTGCCCAAAGAAATTACTTTGTATTTCTTTTGGGTGTATCTTGCATTTCTCTATATATGTTGTTTACCTTAATAAAGTGCAAGCTCCTTGAGGGCAGGAGTGATAACTTTTTGTCTTTTTACTCTCTGTGCCTGACACAAGCTTGACACATAGTAGGTACTTAATAAATGCTTGTTACTTGATTAATCAACTTTTTTATCTGTTAATACTTACCAAATTTTTAAAAAGATGTAAGTCATAGCCAATGAATTTCCCTCAAGGATTTCCAGCAAACTAATTATGCATGACCTTTCCTGTCAGAATCCATGCTTATTATCCTTAATTAAATTTTGTTTTTCCAGGTGTTCTTTTTTCACATCTCTTAAAATAGTCTCCAAGATTTTCCCCCCAAATAACAGAAAGTCACTACTTGATAATCATCTAATAATTCTATGAATATACCATAACATATCCACATGGAATTATGGTGCCATTTTAAATTCCCCTCTTTCCTAAATGACAATTTTTTAAAATTCTTTTATTCATTAATTTCTGATATCTTTTCAAATTGACAAATGGCAGGTATCACTGAACCATGATATCTCAATTGCTAAAAAAAGAGAAAACCCAAAAATGAATCAAATTCTTCTTGTTATGATGCCTTGGACATTTTCATCTGAATAGTTTTTTTTGTCAAAATCAATAACCATTTCATGAGGATAAGCAATTATATTGCAATTCTATTACATAACATATTGAATTAATCAACAAATGTTTAGTAAGTGCATAGTACATACCAGGCACCGGGTGAAGTGCTGTGAATAGAAGTATTAGGAAAAAAAAAACAATTCTTACTTGTAGCATGATTATATTCTAATGGGGTGAGGGGAAGGCAAGTCCACATTAAAAAATACAGCATAAATAGTTAATAAATACAAATTTATGCAAAATAGTTTAATACAACATAACTTGGAAGGTAGACCACTAGCATTTGAGAAAATTAGGGTAATCTTCCTGTCTAAGATGGTACCTAAACTATATTTTAAGGAAAGAAAGGACCTCTATGATGTGTTGGTCAGGAGGGAATGCATTCCAAAAATGGGAGATGGCCAATGTAAATGTGCACTCAGGAGTTAGAGTATGATGCATGAAGAATAGCGAGAAAGCCAGGTGGGTTGGATTGCAGAGTACAAGAGGTAGAGTAATTTACAATGAGGCTGGAAAGTTAAGCTAAGCCCAGATTGCTGACTGGTTTATTTTATCCTGGAAGCAATAGGAATCCCCTGGAATTGGTACAGTAGAGATGTCATACAATCAGGTCTATACTTATGGAAAATGATTTTTTCAGCAGTGTGTAGGATGGGCTGGAATGGGGAGAGACTTGAGACTGAGAGACTAATTAAGTGTTTGCAATAATCTAGGTGAGAACTGGCAAGGAGGGACTGAGCTAAGGTGGGAGAGGTTTGAGTAGGGAGGAGGGGTCAGATGAAAGAGACCTTGTAAAGGTGGAAGGTTTGGCAACTAATTGGGCATGAAGAGGGAGGAAGAGTGAGGAGTCTAGGACAATGTTGAGTAAAAACCTGAGACAATGGAAGGATGATTGAGCCTTCTACAGAAACAGAAACATATGAAAGGAAAAATTTAGAAGGTAAATTATGAGTTTAGTTTTACACACCATAAATGTAAAATATCTCTGGGACATCCAGTTTGAAAAACCCAATAAGCAAATAATAATACATGAAGGAAGCACAAGGGAGAGTTGAGGATGAATCTATAGATCTGGCAGACATTTATCTCCCTGGAATATTTCAAAGGCTTAAAAATGAGATGTTTATTCATTTTTAAAAAGTTCATTCTAATAATGATCAACACAGCAAAAATTATGTTATTCAGTTAGATAGATAAACCACAAATCTGGTCCATTAATAACAAATCATGAATAGACATTGCAGATACATGATGAGTTGGTCCCAGAATTGAACACGATATTCCAGAAGAGATGCCTCTGCCCCTCTTACCCTTTCTATTGGTAAGCTCCTTCCTGCAACCACCCTTTAAGTAAAGGAAATGCCATCTATAGGCCATCTATACTCTCTTTTTTCTGAAGTCAGCTCCTTACTCCCACTTTTCTACCTCCATTCCCAGAAGCCTGCTCTCCCTGGAGATTCTTTCACACACCCCCACACCTCCTTCCCCCAACTGGTGAATACTTTTCTGGAACTACCACTTGAGGATGCATCTAGGCCATCCATTCTCATTTCTTCTCCTGCTCAGATCCTGACTCTCTGGACTTTTTACCTTACTTCCACACAGTAACATCAGCTTCACCCCTTTTCAATTCCCTTGCACGTGTTGCCTTCACTGAGTGTAGGCTCCTTGAGGGGTAGTATTTGTATTTGTATTATCAACATTTATCAAGGTTGGCACATGGTAAGTTTTTAATAAACGTCCTTTCTATCTATCCATCTATCCATCCATCTATCCATCCATCAATGTATCTATCTGTCTATCTATCTATATATCCATCCACTTATTTATCCACCTACCTGTCTGT
Source organism: Trichosurus vulpecula (assembly GCF_011100635.1). NCBI lineage: Eukaryota > Metazoa > Chordata > Mammalia > Diprotodontia > Phalangeridae > Trichosurus > Trichosurus vulpecula. The sequence goes on from NC_050578.1 coordinate 242,717,023, forward strand.
CTATCATCTATCTATCTATCTATCTATCTATCTATCTATCTATCTTTTGCCATCTATCTAGCTATCTATTTATCTATCTACTTATCTACTGATCTATATGGTTTGACCATAGTCTAGGAAAGGGAGATTATCATTATTCTGGTCTTGGACATTATGCCAATAGTCAGCAGTGAAAACAAGCTATTCTTATCACTTAGTAAAGGACCTGGGATAGTTCTGCTGAGAAGGAAAGGGGAAGATGTTATGAACTTCTAAAGTCTCTTTCCGACCTCTGATCCTTTTTGCACTTTTCATTTTAAATCAATCCCTTACTGTCAAATAGGGGAGACAGCATCTGAAGTCTTTGTGGTGTGGAACAATTTTGTTGTCTCATAAAGGCACTGCCCCACTTTTCTAACAAGTGAAATACAATCATTTCATTTACAAGTCCATGTTTCTCCTGCCCCAAATTTTATGATTGAAATAGGTAATTCTTTTCCTCTCTGTGTTATTTTTCACAGAACAAATAGGCTATTTTGACAGTGAGCAGAGGTATGAGGTACTCTGAAGGCTTAGAGCAGATCTAAAGAGGGCTGAATGATTATTTGTGGAAAGCAAAAGGATGTCTATTTACAGTGATGTTAACAAATGCTTAGAATCTTTGCTCTGGCCAAGGCTCCAAAGGCTCCTAGGGAGAAATGCTGCTGGTTGTGGTCTTAGGTTCCCTCCAGAAGCAGTAATTTTCCCACATAATACCTATTCCCCTCAGTGTTTACATGATAAATTACCTGCTAAAAATGGAGACAGCAGTAAATAGAATAGGGGGAAGGAAGAGTGAAAAGAGAAGAAGGAAGAGATAAGAGCAGAATAAAATTATAGACTGAAACATTAAGGGTAAGATGTCTTAAGACCAAGGGTTAATTAGCCTGGCAATCAAAAACTGAAACCTTAACAATGTTATTTCCTGTTGCTGCCAACTGAATCCACCATTGTTCTCCTTTCAATGTTTCATCTTCCTCTATATTTTACTCCCAATCTGTGTCTTTCCCTCATCCCTCTGTACCTAAAGCAATCAAAACTACTATGGTAATGAAGACCACAATAATAATCACTAGCATTCACATAGCCATTCAAGGTTTGCAAAGCGCTTTACAAATATTAATATCACTGGATCCTCAAAAAAATCATGTGAAGTAGGTCCTATTATTACCCTCATTTTACATATAAGAAAACTGAGGCAAACACACATACACACACAGAATGTCAATGATCTATCCAGTCCAGCAGCCTGTCCCTGAAAGATACCATGGAACTCACTGTGAGACAGAGTTTTATAGAACAGTGAGCACGTGATTATTTTTCCTTTTTTTTTTTTTTTTAGTGAGCACATGATTTTCAACCAAATAAGCCTCAAAGACCTATAGTTACAGAGCTAGCCTCTAATTACTCATTGTGGATCTATCCTTTGCAACTCTGTCTAAACATAGTGGATCCATTTTATGTTTCTGGCATTACTGAAAAACCAAATGAGCTCCTCTTAAAAAAAACAACTGCATACATTCACTAGAACAACACAAATCACCCCTAGACCACCTCCTTTGAGCTTTAATGGGTTAGCTCTCCTGTTTATATCTGGACAGTCAGTTAGGAAGTCCAACTTCTGGTCTCTATTTCAAATTTATCTATAGATTCTATCATGTAGGATTCCCTTCAGCAGCACAAGTCACCACGATTCAATGTAGAACATAAGTTCTGGAGCCATCTGAGGCACAGAGAGGCTAGTTACTTGCCCATGGTCATGCTGTTAGTAAATGTCAAAGGGAGAATTTGAATCTGGGTCTTTGTGAGTCCAAATTGAGCCATTCAATTCACTATTCCACCCTGCCTTCCCTATCTACATTAAGATCCCAAAATAAATAAATGAATTGTCCTTCCTTTTTATATCTTACTGGCTCAAAAATTACCTCTATCCTTAAGTCATTTCTGAGGCACAGGAAAATTGTTGTTTTAACTATCATATTTAACTGACCATTGTCTCTAGATAATTGTCTCAAGATGTCATTGCAATAATCTACACTGTGTTTATAGACTTAGGCACTCACTAAGGATTATTTTAAAATAATTAGCAGCAGCATCAAGGAGTCTGATCTTGCTAATGTTCACCTGAGTAAAAGGCGGAAAATTTGCATATTCTCTGGGTACTGATTCCCTTATGTTTGTACTATTGCTTCAGCAACAATTCACATCTATATGGAGATAGATAACGTAATAATCAAATAGTTCTGTTAGCATCTCAAATTTCTTTTTCAAAATAATTTCCAACTTTTCCCTTTCCTTCATTTTCATAGCCTCCTCTCAGGAGCCAAGGACTAACATATCATATATTACTGTGCCACAAATCCTAAAGTAGTACAGAGTAAACAAATACATAGTCTTTAAATACAGGGGTCAGCAAACTATATTTAAAAATGTAAAACCATTCTTAGTTTGTGGGCCATATAAAAGAAGCAATGGGCATAATTTAGTTTGTGGGCCTTAGAATTTGCTGAACCCTAGTCTAACCAATATTTAAAACTCCAGAATCATTTCTATCAATTGTTCAAATTCATTAAACTCCAAACAAATCCTACAGCTGTCAGTCATATAGATAAGATTACTTTTATTAACAAATCGTTTTAAGTAAGATACTTTCAGAAAGCATAGTAACGATAATATTTTTATTTATATTTAACCTCTCATCTAAGAAAATATCACTTAGGGATGACTATTATACCCAAATTCACCCATGAGGCACAAAATCATAATTAATGAATTTAGGTGGATTCAAAAGGTTATCAAATCCTTTGTTCCTTCTCTGTCCAGGCCAGACCACATTTGATCAATCCCAGATATATATGTTCATCTGAACAATTTTTAAATTCTTCAGAAAAGGAGACATCAAGACATCCCTTGGCAATTTATTCTGATGCAAATTCCAAGAATACATAAGAGCCATGAACTTGATTAATTTTTCAGACAACAAGTAAAACCAGGGATGACTTCCTGAGAAATGTATGCACCCTATCAAGCTCTAAGTTACCAACCCCTCACTTCCCATCTCTCCACCCACCAAATAAGATCACACCCAATCTCTGACAACCTCCTTGTTGTGTACAGTAGTCAAAAGGACAAAATCCCAATATAAAAAAAGTGAGATTTTTTTTTTGGAGTTTACAATACATATATGTGTATATATATATGTACATGTACTTATGTATGTATTTCAAGATGCTGTACTAATAATAGTAAAACATCGCCCTAGCTCAAACCATACTTATTATTGGTATTAACTGTAGCTAGAATTTATATAGCATGTTAAGGTTTGTGAAGTGCTTTACAAATACTGTCTTAAAATATATGATTTATTATTATATAAGACAAGAGGTTAACTTGTTCTACACTTTCTTTTACCCTATAAAGGTAATTTACAACTGAATAACTATTTTAATTTAATGATTCACTGGGGGTCATTATCATTTTTCTAAGCTAATATATTTTACTAAGTGTAACACTGCATGTTTTTCTGGGCAGCTGAAATTTTTTAACAATATGAGCCCTCACCAGTTTTTAGAAAATGTTTTTTTTTCTTACATCTAATGACAAAAGAACTATAGAAAATTGGAAATCAAGTTCACTCTCTAAGAAACGTTTTATTTAGTTAATATTACCTGTTTGTGCATCCTGACCCATTGTTATCTCACACCCATCCTGACCCCCGCCATTTTGAAAAGCCCAAACTGAAACTGAAGTCTTCTTGGTATGTTTCTTCATTCTATTACAAAGCAGAGACTTGGTTTTCCCTCTTTTGACATCAGTAGGCAACACCAGGCCATTCACTGTCCAAGTTACTTTCTTCATTAACAACAGATGGTCTAAAAGAAAAAAAAATGTTTAAGTCAAGTCAATATTTGGCTTCCAAATTAAAAATGGACCCATTATACTTCCCTTCCCCCTCTTAGCTTCATCATCTCCACTGGCCAGTCTCCATTTAGATGCTGGTATTCTGAAATGTTACCCCCAGTTTCCCACTAACCGTGACATAAGCTGTAGCAAGCTGTCTGCTCTGATAGCCTGCATAAATCATCATTCCTGAAGGGAACAGATGTTCAGGGTATGAAAGAGTAATACCACAATTTAGTCATAATTAAAATTCACCTTAGCATGCCTCTATCACTGATCAGAGAATCATTTAGCTTCTCACCTGTACAAAAGCTCCTGGTTTATTTTGCTTTATTTATCTGCTTCCTCTTAAGTTTTCTGTTCCTTAAAGCTACGTGTTCCTTTTGGTTTAGGAAAGACATTTTTCTTTTTTCATAACTTTCTCCCCCTCATCCATGTTAATTTTAAGAATATGACCTCTAAAATGGTTGGCGTGTGCTAAATGTAAAGATTGTCCTTATCCTAAGAATGCAGATGCATGGTAAGAAATATGTGGTGAAAGTCAAATTACTTCATTAACAATTAAAAAAAAGTTTTTCATTAACTTCATCCAGACCTATATATTTTCAAAGCTCTGTGAAGGAATTTAATTTTCAAAACTCCCACTGAAATGAATGGGAGTACAGCTAAATCAGCATGTGTGGCTTAGAAAACATAAAGGTAAGCACATGAGCCCCAAATACTGTACATTAAATCACTATCGATGCTTCTTTTTTTTCCAAAGGGTTTCATTATAGAGATCATTTGCACCTGAGGCATTTATTTTGTTTACACTTTCATTTTAGACCAAATTTTCTTTTCAAGAAAAGAGCAAAAATACAATGTCTCTTTGATCTGTTCTGAATTAGTCTAATGATAGAAGCACAATTCTCTTTACAGGTAGCTGAAAAGAGCTTTATTTCATTAAATGCTAAAATGTCCAAGCAAGTCTTTTCTAGAATAACAACCTTAGAAAACCTATGACCTCCTTTGACATGGAAATAAAACTTAAAGAAATTTGTGCCTAATTAAAGTAGAAAATAGGCTCAACAGTCTCCAACAACCTCCACCTCCAAGAACAGGTAAATAAAAAATGAACTTTCGTTGGCAAATTTTATGGATCAACTGGAATGTCATTTAGGAATGGATCACGAGCTCCAGGTTCACTCTCCAAACTCACACTTGGACTCGTTCTCCAGAGAGAGGCTACTACTTCTCCCCTTAGGTAACAGTGAAGGTTTGTGTCCATTACTCATGAGCCCGCATTAGGTATGTTCTACAATATCATTTAACCAATTGACTTATCCCCAATGTTAAATAACCAATGAACAGCATTTAGATTTTACAAATGGATATTCACTAAGACAATATAGCAAAGATTAAAATATAAATACATTCTCCCAAATGTCTGGGACATATCCTCCCACAAATGTAGAAAGAGTCCTGGGCAAAGTGGGTTTAAGATTAGACAATATACATGGCAAAAGTGTAACACACAGCCTTTGGAAGTTGTTGGATTTTTTTTCCTTCCTTCCTGGAGTACTTAGAAAGCATTTGCTGAAAATGCTGAGAAATGGAGAAGACTAATCACATCTCTTCCCTCTGAAAACTATCGCCAACAAGTCTAGCACATTCATTAAAACCTCATTACCTATGCTGGACCACTATATTAGACTGAGGTGAGTAGCAAGACTATCAACTCTTTGTAGGTGGTGACTGTATTTCAGCTAAACAATAACTAGCCTCTTCTAAAAGAAAAATCCTTGTTGTGGCATGGATTTTGACCCCATATTTTTGAAGGCTATGCTGCTGGAGCACAGACCCTAGTAGGATCTACCAGGCTGGAGAGATTTGAAGTATGGTCCTGGCAATGATCTGCATCTGCTTCCTGAGAGCCATCCAGCAGAGATAAGACTTCAAGTGTGACAGCACCCAACAGAGTTAGCATGTCCAAAGGAGCATCAGTCATCCAAAACAACCTACTACAATGAGAGTAGAGGAAAGCCAACCTAAGCAGAAGCAACCCAGTGGCATAACCATAAGACACCAGCAGACCTACAGGTCAGAGGCATCCATTGCCCCTCCACGTGCGTATTCTGCCAACATTTGCCCTTTATATTACCTATGTATGGTGTCCATCACATAGACGTTATGTGTCACTCTACCAAGTGATGAGGTATGTATTTGTGAGAGCATGTTGATTGGGGATAATGTCCTATTGCAACTTTTCTAACTTTGCTATTTCATTTAATTTTTACTTTGAACTAATTGTATCTTCTGACTAACTAATAAAGGTAAACATAGTTTTGAGTGGCTAGGTGGCACAGGGAATAAAATGTTGAACCTGGAGTCTGGAAGTGTTATGCCCCGCCCCCCCCTCCAGTTTCTCCTTCTTGCCCCAGCTCACCCCACTGTTTTTACTCCCATCTCCATGGATCCCACTGTAAGTACTCCCATCTCCATGGACCCCACTAGTTGTGTTCCCTTCTCCACGGAAATAATCCTGCCTCAGCTTGTCCCACTATTTGTGTCCCCATCTCCACAGAAATCTAATTGTGTTCTTTCCCTTAAAGTACCCTCTTCCTTCCCCTACTCGAGGCTGTTCAATTCAAGTAATTACTCTGAACAGTCGCACGCTTGAATAAATCCACATCCAAATTTATATCCGGGTCTCGCTCGCTTTTTTTCGACACAACAGAAGACCTCAGTACAAATCCCGCCTCAGCCACCCACTAGTCATCTGAACTTGGGATTCATTTAACTTCTGTTAATTTTCTCAGCTATAAAATGGAAATAATTACAGCCCTTACCTTAACAGGGCTGTTGTAAGGATTAAACGAGATAACACTTGTGGAGCATTTAGCACAGTGCCTGCTGCAGTCAGTGTTATAGAAACGCGTATTTCTTGTCCCTTCCCAGCCAGGGACCCACTTGGAGCCTAGGCCATCCTTGTCTGGAGGAGCCATCCTAAAAGGATGGGGGTTTGTTTCCATGAGCCCCAAAGACAAGTCCACATGAAACAGTCCCCTCTAAGGGCGACTTTCCTCTCCCTATGTTTATCTTTTTATATGCTGTATCCGCTATCAGAATGTAAGATCCTTCAAGGCAGGAGCTGGTTTTGCTTTTTTATTGCATCCCCAGCAGTTAACACAGTGCCTGGTACATACTAACTGCTTAATAAATGTTCACTGGTTGATTAATTGAAATGATTATGCCAGGCATGATAAAGTGAAGTGCTAAAATGAATGGTACAGAGGATGAACCCTTCAGGAGTTCAAAGAAGGAGGACCTCACTATAGTCTAAAAGGAATGGGGAGTTTAAAGTGATGGTAGCATTTAAGGGGAACCCAGAAGAAAGAGTAAGATTTCGAGCCTGCCTCTCCTTGAAATGAGTGCTGTAGCATCTGGTAGTTAGCACAGGGAACTGACTCATCCTTGTAGCAACCTAGCCTGCCTGAGCCTTGGAGTGTCCCAGCTAGGACTGGTAATGGGATTTTCAAGAACCAGGGGTAGGCTGGAGAGTGTGACCACCTGAAGTCACCTATCTCTGAGTGCTCTGGGCCCTGTGTATGGTCCACCCCTTGAGAGGGAATAACTAGCATTTATGAAGCACCTTTAGGCTTACAAAGCTCTTTACAAATATTATCTCATCTTATCCTCACAATAACCTGTGACTTGGTGGGAGATAATTACTGACTGGATTATTATAATTCTCGGTTGGTATGCTTTATTCAAGAGGAATAGAGTAAGTACAATGTACTTGGGGTAGCACTGTATACTAAGAAGAAACCAGAAATGGGTCACATAAAGGGAGTGTTTGGATAAAAGATAAAGTAGGGAGAAACAGGTGATTTGGGACAAAGAAGAAATAGATGATTTAGGAAATGGATCAGAAGCTTGGCACAGAGACATGATAAACTACTCATGAGGGACTTCAATTATCCAGCCATCTTCTGTATCACTGTCTCTGTCAAAAACAGAGCAACTAATAACTTTTTGACTTGCCTTAGTGATAAGTTCATCTTTCAAAAGGTGGAGAAACCAACAAGAAAATATTCTATTCATTACCAGATTCTCACTAACAAGCAAGTATCTGTTGCTGAGGTGAAAATGATGGTAACTTTAGGAGGAACTCACCACTCCACCCAAGAATTTATGATAGAAAATAGAAAAACTAGTCTGACATACACCCTAGATTCAAGGACAGCAGATTTCACTGGTTTCAGAGGAAATACAGGTAGGATGCCATGTAGTGAAGAACTATAGAAATTTATTTCTATGTGTTGTCATACTTTTCTTTGTATCTCTAGGACTTAGTACAGTGCCTGGCATACAGTGGGTACTTAATAAATATTTACCAGCTCTGAATCTATTGTAAGGGAAGTCAGTTCAGAAGGGGTGGGAGATGTTCAAGAATTATGAGGAAAAATGGAATTGGTCTAAAAGGATTGATGAGTACAACAACAAACGTAGATTTTCAAAAAGAAAAATACAGAAGATGGAAGCAAGGTCAGGTATCAGAGAATGAATATAAAAACATGGCACAGACTTGTAAAAACGGTGTCAAGATTGCTAAAGCTCAGAATTGAGCTGAGGTTGGCAAAGGAAATTAAAGACAATTAAAACAGCTTTTTAAAAATTATATTGAGAGAAAAAGGAGAGTCAAAGGACTTTATGGTAGATGGGACAAAATCACATACCACAGGGAGAAGGCAGATTTGCTCTGTTTGCTGCATTTCTGTCTTTTCTACAAAGGAGAATGACCCTCGCACTGGAAAGGACCAAACAATGATAACTAGCAGGCTCCTTAATGAATTCAAGTCGAGTGGCCCAGATGAACTACATTCTAGGGTGCTGAGTGAACAAGGAGGTGTGATTGTGAGCCACGGCCATCGATACTCTGATGATCATAGAAAAGATCACAGAGAGGTACCACAATATTAGGAAATGGCAAATGTCCCAATATCTAAGAAGAGAAAGAGAGACAGAGACAGAAACAAGAAGACAGAGACAGAGACTGCAAACTCCAGGCCAAGGAGCTGGACCTCATTCCTTTGGAAAATTCTAGAAGGTATCATGACATCTAGGAGGATAGGAAGTGGTGTGGAGGGTCTGGGTGACTAAAAGGTGAGATGAATGCTTACCAATCAGAAGCCCAGGTTCCCCAGGGATCCATGTCTCTCTCCTGAGCCCTGGTCCCACACAGCCAACTGACTATTTGACATTTCAAACTGGATGTCCCACAAACATCTCAAACGTGAATGTCTAAAGCAGAACTCAATATTTTCCCACCAAACTCATTCTCAGCTTGCTGGAGTGACTTCAAAAGTATATGTAGATTATGTCCCTCTCCCACTTAATAAACTCCAGTATCTCTCTCTTACTTCTAGGATCAAATCTAAACTCCTCTTTTTTGGCACTTAAAGGCCATCACAACCTAGTTCCAACCAACTTTCCAGCCCTGACCCATGGTCTAGCCAAACTGGCTGTCTTACTGATCCTCACATACAGCTCTCCAACCTCCATGCCCATGCCTTTTCCCTATCTGTTTCCCATGACTAGAATGCATTCTCTCCTCACTTCTGCCTCTTAGAATGCCTAATTTCCTTCAAGCTTCCATTCAAGACCTACCTTTGATTCCACATGGTGCCTTCCCTGATCCTCTATTTGCTAGTATTCCCCCCAAATTAACATGTATCTATTTTGCATATGCCTATATACGTTCAAGTCTTCCCAACTTCTTTCTGAACCATTCTACAAGGACCAGTATCTGGAATCATCACATGTTCCTTAAGGCTTCAATGATCCAAAGAGCCCATTCTAAGAGGCAAACTTCAGTAGCAAAGGAAAAAACAAGAAAACAAAAACAATGGAAAACGAAAAATATCGAATTTTCCCCACCTAATCTCAAATTATTTCTTTTTTCCACGGCTGGTTCTACATAATGTTGTGCCTTGATATTGTCTCAATGGACACCAACATCCTCAAAGAACCCTTATGAATCATCCACCTCACTTCCAAATAAAAGTTCCAGTTCATCTAACCAATATTTCTCTACTCAAAAAGGCAGTGACTTTGCTTAATCAGGAACATCTGTGGCTATGGGAAAACATGAGACAATCATTCCCTGCAGGCACTTTGAGAACTATAGCTATAAGTTCTGTTAATCTATGGAGCAAAATATGAGACTAAAAGTTGAATTTATATTTTCCATATAGCAGTACAACAATTATTTCATTAAGTTGACCCTTATTTGAATTGTAGCTACACTGCATTTTTGGAAGAGATTAACCTTTTACTAATAGTGATTAATTAGCGCTTTCATTATCCTGTCCCTTATTGCACTTACTGGAGTCTGGGTCCTGGAGGACAGCCAATAGTAGAAATGAGAAGGTCACAGGTAAAGTCTGGAAAATATACAGGCTTTGGAAAAAAGCTACTGAGTTAAGAGGGAATATGGCAAACTTTAAGTATCTAAACAGAAGGTGAGAGTGGTATGGTAGGTAGGCTGATGGTCAATATGAGTAGTATTGTATTTTTATTCTATATAAAACATTAGGAGATTTAAAAGTGGGGGAAACATAGGAGTCACATGTTGAAAATAGACTTGTATCTGAGTCCTTACTAAATCAAGCTCAAAAGCAAGAGAAAAATAATAGTTTCTCATCTGAGAATTTCAGTGACATGATTATGTAATGTACAAATAGCACATAATAGAAAAGAGGATAAAACGTCTTGAAAACTGTTTTTTTTAAATTTAATATACAAAACACAAATTTAGATGCACTAGTAAGTGGTTGTTTTGAAAAATACCATGTTGAATGAATTATTCTATATGACTGACCCACAGTGGTGAGGATCACTTAAATAAAGAATACTGTCAATCATGTCACTCTCTCCTTGGAACACTGGGGAGACTCATAATTGTTTCTTGTAGCATATTAATACTTCTGATCTTTGTTGAAGAATCATGTTCTTCATGAAGCCTTTTCAGGCGAGACCTAATTACCTCAATCACTGCAGTAACACTTTCAGTCTTTTTGTTTCTCCTCTCAATTTCTTGATTACTTAGTACTGTGTGATCTTTACATAATTATCTCTGGATATCTATATCTATAGGTATGGTTGTATCAGCCCAACCCCAGCCCCAGGTTTTCCCTAATTCTCTTACTCACCCTCTAATCCCAACTTGAGTCCTCCATTTTCTACAAATATGTCATTTCTTCCTTTAAGCCAATGCATCTCTACTTACCTTTAACATTCATTCATTCTTTCTTTCCATATACAATTTTCTAGGCAAAAGGCACTATGGAGGTCATAAACGAGAGGAGTTCACAATTTGATAGAAAACATGAGACATGCACATAACTATAATTACAGTTAAAACAGAGAAAATGAAATGAATAAGATAGATCCAAAGTGCCAGAGGAGTTCAGAAGAAGGGAGGGTGATTTCCACTTGGGTAAATCAGAGATGGTTTCATGGAAAGACTGATATTTGAGCTGGGCTCTTAAAAGATGTATATGATTTTGAGAAGGTCAGAGAAAAGCATGGGTCATGGGGACGGTGGGGAGCATACTGGAAACCCACCAGTGACTGGAGACAGAAGAAGAGGTTAAGAACAAGTAAGCATAGAGGGCTGACTGGCTGTGCATAGTAATGATCAGGCAGAGAAGACTCTAGGTCTTGGAATTTTAGCAGGAAGAAGCTAATTGAACAATGACACAGTCCTTAGTCCCCAGCGGCTCCCTCTTATATGTCTTCAGCTGCCACAATGAGGCCAACCTTCTTGGAACTCTCCAAAAAAACCATCTCCCTTACCTGGCAACACAAAATTATTAAAGCAGATTTACCTTCAGGGTCAAGTTTGCACTCGTCATCATTTCAGAGGCAACAAAAATATTGCCCCCCCTTCCAATTTTTTCCCCTACTTTCTTGAGATACTTTCAATTTCCTTAAGGGTATACATAATTACAGTCAGGGCTTGGAAGTTTAAATAGTGTGGGAATTTAAATAGTGTGAGTAAATTACTCAGAGTCTTTCTTTTGTTGGTAGAGAGAGTCAGAGAGCTGAAGGACACTGAGTACCTGAAGCTGGAGAAGACAGCATCCTGGAAAGGGGTAAAGGGAGGGCTAGGAACTGCAAAGACAAATTTCTCTTAATTCCTATTTGAATTCAGGAATTTGTTGTTGTTCAGTTGTGTCATTCCTGTCCTACTCCCCATGAGCCCATTTGGGTTTTCTGGGCAAAGATACTGGAGTGGTTTGCCATCTCCTTCTCCAAAAGTCAGGAATACTGGAATTTAAATCCTTACCTCAGACATTTACTAGCAGCATGACCCTGGGCAAATCATGTAACCTTTCCGGACATCAGTTTTCTTACCTGTAAAATGGGGATGATAATAATTGCACCTTCCTTGGACAGTTGTGGCAAAGATCAAATGAAGCAACATATCAAAAGTACCGTTATTGTTATTATCTTTGTTATATCAAGTAATATTTACCTTGAAATGTGTGTGGTCACATAGAAGCAGTATTAGAAACATTTGTGTGTGTGTGTGTGTGTGTGTGCCCCCATATTAGTGTGGGTGCATGTTGTGTTTACTTTCTAGGTATTTTAAAATAAATTTCTTAGGTTTCTGGATGGGGAGGTCTACAAAACTATGATACCTCTTTATGCCACAAGTGCTTTGATAAAGGATTTCCCATTTCTGGATCTGTTTCCTTATCTGAAAAATGAGGAAGCTTGGACAAAATGATCTCCAAGGTTCATTCTAGCTCTCAATGACTATCTCTTAAAGGCTAGAAAGTGACAAAGACAAAAAATAGTCTTTATAGGCAAATCTTCCTTTTCCAGTGTCAGTCAATCTCCCCTCTTCACCCATCAACAAAAGTATACTGATATCATAGATTAGGTATGCAAAGCTATCTAAGAAGGAGAAAGAATGAAAAGTATGTAGATCAAACCATGTTAATTCCTTTTGAAAGGTGGAGACTCCAGAAGAGCACCACATTGTCTTGTAGGTATTTTAAAACTCACATCCTACATTTTATTAAGATTGAGGTGTTTTGAAACGTGAAAGACCTATAGTTTTACTGCTTTGGCTACAGGCTGTTCACTTTGCAAAAGGTTATTATCAATATTAGGCTTTACCACTGATTGAAGGTGGGAGAGAGATCTCCAAGAAAAATACAAATACCCCCTCCCAGGGCTCTCTCACTTGCCAGGATCAAAAGAGAACGTTTGCCCAAAAGGACAAGCAGTCGCTATCTGATGGCAGCAGTGCCGATGGTCATTTACAATTTTACTTTTAGGATAAATGGACTCTTCTATATCCCAATCCTTAGGTGCATGGTCCTTCTGTGACATTCTAGCTAGTTCACTTTTCAAATGACTCCATTTTCTAATCCAAAGTCAGAACTATTTCTCTTAATGTTCCTGAACTTTGGAAACCACGATTCTTCCTGTATGAGCCCCAGAATTCCCTTACATTTTAAATTTTTAAAATGTATAGTAGCTAAGTAAGGCTGTTTTTGGGAATACCCCTATTCCCTGCCCACACAATTTCCCTGCCCAATCTTCTGTTCTCTAGCTGCAGAGCTCTTTGCTAAGTTCCTGTGAGCTGTCCCTGAAGTAGCCCTTGCTACTGCAGGAGAAAGTCTCAAAGCTCTACGGTACTTGATTACTGTACCCCAAAGCCTTACCATCTGGGGGTTCCAACCTACTCAACAGGGTCAATTGAGTCAAGTCAAGTCAACAAACATTTATTAAGTGTCTCTTATGTGTACAGTATACACCCCCTCCCTCCTGGCCATTTTCTCTTGACAGATAAATGTTTGTATAACCATTAGTGACTCTGCAAATTAATTACTCTGTGGCTTACTCTGGCCTCCATCCAGACTTCTGATATGCCCGAATCTACACATGAATTTAGGGGAAGAGATTTTGTGCTAACTAATCCTACTAGTAAGGCTGCTTGCATGTGGTCTATCCACTGCCCATTGTTCTCTTTGGTCCACCATCCACACAGATGATAGGGACACCTGTCTTCTGGTGTGATACTCTGTCCCAAGCAATCCAGGTGTCCATCTATGATTCTCACACATAAATCTTATTGAAAGGGAGCCTGGCATGCACTATACCATTGTAGAGTTACGAATTTGTCCAACCGTTCTATCAAGTAAGTTGGAATTATGCTAAAAAAAAAAAGAGAATAAAATATCCGTATCTCTTAACCAAGAGACTCCCCTACTAGGCATTTACTCTAAGAAGGTCAAAGATTCAAATCTGATGTGTGACAAATTACTTAAAGCAGCATTTTTATGCAATTAGGTGGCACAGTAGATATTGTATTGAAAATCCTGGGTTCAAATGCTATATATCTTGGACACTAAGCTAATGAAATTTGGGGAAGTCACTTACCCTCTATCAGCCCCAGTTTCTTCATGTATAAAATGAGGGAAAATAATAACATCTAACTCAGAGGACTGTTGTGAGGACCAAATGAGAGAACACATTCAAAATGCTTTTTAAACACTAAAACAATATAAATACGCACATATGTGCACATGAGTGCACACACATACGATATCATTAGGAATATTTGCAAAGACTTGAATCACATATTTAGAACTAGAGGGGACCTCAGGTACCATCTAGTCCAACTCCCTCATTTAACAGATGAGCTTCAAAAAGGTAAGTGACTTACCCATGGTGACACAGCGAGTAGCAGAGCAAGATTCAAACCCAGGTCCTCTGACTCCAAATCAAGCACTCTTTTCATCACAATATGTAGCCTCTAGACTAGATTCCCTTTGATTGAAGAATGGCTGAACAAACCATACCACATGAAATGGAATATGACTGCATCATAAAGAATTATAAATATGAAGAAAGCAAATTCATGGGAACATTTATATGAGCTGATGCAAAGCAAAGTAAATGGAAGGAGTAAAAGAATAGCCACAGTGACAACGATGTAAAGAACAATAAAAAACCAATCTGAAGCACATGCAATTACAACGAGCAAGCTTGGTCCAGGAGAAGAGAAAACGTATCTCTCTCCTTTCTTCGCAGAGGTGTGGGGCAATTGGCAAGGAACCTTGCATTTACTATCTGAATGTGTTGGATTGTTTTTACTAAATTGCTTTTCCCTTTCTTTTCCTGTTTTATTATTTGCTACAAGGGATTGCTGTCTAGGTAGGAGAATAAGGAGTGATATGTTTGCAAATGAGGGCAATGTAAGAATGAGAGATGTTGATAAAAATGTTCTCAAGAGGGTAGGGAAATTCTGAGAGTTCCCTTCATGATGACTGCAATGATCTCCATCCTTGTGGCTGAATTTGCTCAATAAAGCCTCTATCTTTATGTCAGATGAAGGGGGAAAAGGAAGTGCTTATGCCATCCCCCATGGGGAAAAAGCTGGGAAACCTGCTTCCAGAAAGTCATAATTATGCACAATGGAAGCTTCCAGCTTTTCAGTGTGGACCAGATAGTCTGTAATTGTTTCCAGCCTGATAACTATGTGGTGAAGAGATATCTGTGATTGGATGATAGCTGGAAAGGTGCCAGTCAGCCAGGGCCAGTCCCCTGGTCAACTTCCTGTCCAGCTGCAGTTCAGGTGAAAGAAACAATGACATAAGGGTCTCAGGCTCCCCCTTCTGAGACTGGCAGCCTGTGACTATGAGCTTCTCATTTCTCTCTTTGAGTTTGTTCTCTCCTGTTTTAGGTGAAGAAGACTGGGAATTGCTATGACCTTAACAGCATCTAAAGGTCAGGAGAGTGAATCACTAGAGTCTGGGAGCTGGAGTCTAGGCAGAATTTGCTTAAAGCCAGATGATAAAGACCAAAGTCTCAAGCAACCTACTCGGCCCAGTCCTGTGGTAGTAAAGATGCACATTCATCCATCCATCAGCCATACTATGTAGTAAATGCATTACATTGGAGCATGCTAAGCGCTTACTATATGGCAGGTGTTGTGTTAGGTGCCAAGGATAGAAAGACTTAAGCAAAATGGTCTCTGCTTTCAGAGAGCTTACTATATTCCAAGGGGAAAAACAAGGTGTTCATTATATGTATATGTATGTAGATAGATAGATAGATAGATAGATAGATAGATAGATAGATAGATAGACAGATAGAAGACACATAGAAAGTGGACAGCTAGGTGGGGCAGCAGATAGCACACTGGGCTTGGAATCAGGAAGACTGATGCTCCTGAGTTCAAATCTGACCTCAGACACTTACTAGTTGTGGGACTCTGGGCAAGTCACTTTACCCTGTTTGCCTAAGGTTCCTCATCTATGTAATGAGCTGGAGAAGGAAATGGCAAACCACTCCAAGATCTTTGCCAAGAAAATCCAAAATGGCATTATGAAGAGTCAAACATAACTGAAACAACTGAACAACAACAAAGTAGACAAAAGGTCACTTTGGATGGGAAGGCACTACTAGCTACAGGGACCAGGCACTTGAACTGGTGCTTGAAGGAAACCAGAGATTCCAAAAGGCAGAAAGTGGAAGAATAGAGAGTACAAAGCCATGGCACACAGCAAAGAGTGTAGGATGGCTGGATCAGAGATTTCATGAAGGCCAATAATGCATGAAAAGACTAGAGAGGAAGGAAGATTGTGGAGAGCTTTAAGTGACAAAGAGGCATTGGGGCAGCCACTGGGGTGTATTGAGTAGAGGTTGACATGGTCACATCTGCACCTTAGCGAACTCTCTGTAGCAGTTAAGTGGAGGATGGATTGGAGTAGGAGGAGACCAAGGCAGGAAAGCCAAAGAGGAGGCTACCACAATGCTTTAGGTAAGAAATAATGAGGGCTTGAGTGAGGGTGATGGCTGTGTGACTGAAGGAAATATTGTGAAGCCAGAAATTACAAGAATTAGCAATTGATTTGATATGTAGTGTGATGAAGTGAGAAGTCAAGTATGACTTCAGGCTACAAATCTAGATAAAAATCATCCAAAGGAAGAGGGCAATTCAGAGCTATGGGGGTACCTCTGCAAGAAAGATGATGAGTTTTGCTTTGGACACACTGAGTTTTTCAATGTAGAACTGAAGTTCAGGAGAGAGAGAATATGGCCAAATTTATAGATCTGGAATTCATCCACAAAGAGATGATAACTTAACTCATGGGAATGAATAAGTCACCGAGTGAGAGAATATAGAAACATAAGGGGTTCATGTATGGTGTGGTGTAGTGTGTGTTATTTTGCCCATGTGGGTTATACATGTCCAAACAGATTTGTCTAGATGTGGCTTACAGGAAGGAAAGAATAGACATCTCTAGATTCTCTTCCCTCTACCTCTCTCCCAAGGGAGACTTCAGTTCTTGACAGGAATGGAAGCAGGAAGTTGGGGCCAGAGGCTGGCCATTCTGGTCTCCTCAGAAAGAAGGGGTACCAGACTACAATGCTATCTCTTTAAATATTGTAAGTCTAGGGAAATTAAGTTTTTGGTTCAATTTAAGCTCCTAATCACTGTCCTTTAATGGTGAAAGAGGGTCCAAAGCTATATATCCAAGGCTTCATTTCCCTCCCACCAATTGCCAGTTCTACAATAAATACCCACAATGAACAGCAAAATAAACCAATTTATCCAAGTCCATAGCAAAAAAGAAATCTAAAGTATACACATGAGAATTTATATCAGACAATACACAAAGTAAACAAAGCCTCCCTTTGGGAAATGTAACTCAGCTCAACAAAGAAAAAGTCTTCGAACTTCCCCCTCTAAGGGAGAAATTCCCTGAAATCTCTTGTAGTAAGCTGGGTATAGGAACATGATCAAGGTGCTGATTCCTCTACATTCTTACCAGTCTTTCTCTTACTTTAGGGCCCCCAAAGGAGTCTAGAATTACATGTCTTCTCTCTTAAAGCAGGAAGCCAGAATATCAGGATCTGTCTTCTCTCAAGCTCTTACCAATTCCATTGCTCTCCAGGTGTAGAGCATTGAGTAATCAATCCCCAGCAATAAGGAGAGTCCCAGGCAAATGGAACTTTGAGATAAGGGTTACAGAGGGAAAAGGGAAGAGGGCCATGAACAGAGCCTTGACGTTCACTTTATTGTTCATGGACATGACATGGATGAAGAACCATAAAGGGGCAATGAGAAGGAGGGGTCAGATAGGGAAGGATAGTGTCATTTTAAAAAAAAACACATAACAATCCAGAGAAGAAACCATGCCCAAGACGAGAAAATGGGCAGCAGTGTAAAATTCTGCAGAGAGGTCAAGAGGAATGAAAATGGAGAAAAGACCATGAGATTTGTAAATTAACTGCTAACTTTGGAGAGAGCAATTTCAATTTATGATGAAGTTAGAAGTCAGATTGCAGGCTGTTTTTCTTTTTTTTTAATGAGAAGAAAGGGATAAGTATAAATAGCTTTTTGAAGGAGATAGGCTGAAAGAAGAGAGATAGAGGATGGTAGCTACACCCAGAGTTTCTTTATATATGTTCTGTCTATATTTAAAAATATACTTTGCCTATCTATACCTGAAGAGCTGGTTTTTCCCTGTTATAAAACTATATAAATCACACACCTGTGATTTACCATTTTTAATGTATCCTGTCACTATGGAAAGGGCAAGGATTAAGACGTCAAATCAATGAAATTATAAAAATCATATTGCCTTTTTTCAAGTTTATTCTCTCACAATTGGGTAATGCATTGAAAACACATTAATGTTGTTATGACTGTCAGATAGTTATAGATAATGGCATTAACTATGAAAGAGCACATCATTTCTTTGGAGCATGATGAGTTTTTAAAATATAAATGTTCTGACAGTAAGAAAACATAATGTTATATTCAATTATGTCATCTGCCCCCAATACAATTGCTTCTGTGTTTAGTAAATAGATTAGATCCAGGTCACATTCCTGTGTTCAATGGAGTTTCTAGTTACTCCCTTTTCTTTAAATGCTTGAGCTCTTTGTTTCTGCATGTTCTTAAGTGTCATCCTTTATTGCCACAGGCACAATGGCTATATTTAACTAATAATGACAGTGGTTGTCATTAGATTTTAAACTCAATAACATTAGCTTGACATATTATTTGAAGTATGTCTTCAATTTAAATTTGATTAAAATTACAAACATCCTATCTTTTGTGTCAATCAAAGTGTTGTCACCCTTTCCCTGAACTTTTCTATGAACTCTTTTTAAATAACTTATGGCAGTCATGCTACTCCTTCGGTTTAAAAGTTAAGACTAGCCCTAGGACATGAAAAGATTTGTATACACCACCTCTACACGAAAGCACCTAAAAGGGTCATTTTAAATAAACCAGGTTCTGAGCCCAATTAGGGATTTCACCCAACAAAACCATGGAGGTGTGAAGTAAGGCTACGAGAGGAGAGGAGAATAAGTGTCTATTGCAGCAAGCACTGATTGCAACTGAAAGCTCTAGTGAGGCATAGCGAGGGTGATTGCAGAAAATTAGAAGTGTTTTTGAATAAACAGTGAGTTCTGGGGAAAAAAATAACTATAATATTTCAAAAATGAATAGCAAGGTTCTCAAGCAAGGGGGACAGGTGTAGATTTGAGGTTACTGGGAAGTCACTTGCAGAAATTTTCTCTCTTGCCTTCTTGGGCAAAGATTTTATTTGGCATTTGAAGCCCTTCATAACCTAGCCCCCTCCCCCCTTTCCAATCTTCTTACACCTTGCTCCCTGACACACACTCTATTATCCAATGTCTTCCTGGCTGCTCCACAAACAAGACATTTCATTTCTCATTTTCTCTGGCTTTCCCTGATCTCTGGAACTCACTCTCCTCTACTCTGCCTACTGAAATCCTTCACTTCCTTTAGGTCCCCACTAAAATCCCACCTTCTACATGAAGTCTTCCCTGCTTAATGTTAATGCCTTCCCTCTGTTGATTATTTCCTATTCATCCTGTATATAGTTTGCTTTGTACATATTTGTTTCCAAGTTGTGTCCCCCATTAGATTTTAAGTTCCTTGAGGGCAGGGACTGTTTTTTGCCTTTTTTTGTATTCCCATCGCTTAACACATTGCCCAGCTGAAAGAAGGCATTTAATAAACTTTGATTGACTGATTGAATGATTAGTTGGTTTTCCATATCTTACTGTATGCCTGACAGATTTTTGAGCTGGAAGTCCTAATGGCCATCTTAGAGATTAGCTGGTCTGTCACATTAAGTGTTACCTGACATGAAGCTGTCTCATTATTCCTTCTCTATTTCTAATGCCGATTCCTTTATATTATTCTGCCCCTCAAAGGCTTTCTCTTCAGCTAACTGTCTTGTCTTGATGAATGCATCCATTTCTATGACTTCAGCGATCACCTCTATGGTGTCACCTCCCAAATATCTGTTTTCAACCACTGTGTCTCACCAACACTTTGGCCTCCTGTTCACTCCCAAATGCCAATCAGACATATTCACTTAAATGTTCCGCTGTCACTTTACACTCAATAAATCAACATGCCCAAACACAAATTTGTAATCTTTCCAAAGATACATCTGTGGAACCATTGTCATTTCTTGCTATGAAACTTGTTCTGCCTCCCGCTGCCATCATCTTACCTGTAAACCCCTAGATTAGTACAACATGCCAAGATTAGTACAACATCCTTCTCAACCTCCTGCCTCCAATCTCTCTAATCCACCCTGGTAATGATCTTACCGGACTATTATATCATTTCTCTGCTCAGAAATCTACACAAGATCCCTACCACTTACAACATCAAGTCCTCACCTCAGGCCATCCATAATCTAGCCAAAATAGACCCAGCCAAACATTTCCTTTTACTCCTGTACATGAGTCCCAAATTAGACCACTTTAGTTAGTCAAGTTTCTTTACTATCTCACCCCTGCCACATGCACCATGCCCATCCATGGTTCTGAGAATTAGAGTCTTTATTCTCTGCTAGATAAGTAATTTCTACTCATAGAAGCACAGAACTGAGAGTTGGAAGAGACCTTAGCTATCACCTAGTTCAATTCATAACTAAAAAGATTCTCAACTATAAAATACCTAAAAAGTGGTCATCCGGCCTCCATTCAGAGACCGGGAAGGAAAAGGAACCACCACCTCTTGAGGCAACCCATTCAACTTATTTTGTTTGTTGTTGTGCAGTCATTTCAGCTACATCCGACCCTTCGTGATCCCATCTGGGGTTTTCTTGGCAAAGATCCTGGAGACGTTTGCCTTTTCCTTCTCCAGCCCCTTTTACAGATAGGAAACTGAGGTGAGCAAGGTTAATGACTTGCCCAGAGTGACACAGGCAGTAAGTGTCTGAGGCCAGATTTGATTCCTGAGTTCAGGTCCAGTGCTCTATCCACTGCTTAGGGACAGCTCAAATTGTTAGGAAGGTTTTTTTTATCTCTCAACAAGAAGACTGAATATTCGCCTCTTTGCAACTTTCAATGACTGTTCCTTATTCTGCCCTCTGGGGCCAAACCGAACAAGACTAATTACTCTTCAACACGACAGCTTTTCAAATACCTGAAGACAATTCTCATACATTTTCCCCCTCCCACCTCCAAGCCCCTCCAGGTCTTCTCTTCTTCAGGCTAAACATCTTCAATTCCTTCAGCTCATTCTCACAGGACATAGACTCAGAGCCCTTCACAATTCTGGTAGCCCTCCTATGAACCCTCTCCAGCTTAAACTCTGCATCCCAGAACTGAATACAGTACTCCAGATGTTAACTGACTAAGGCAAAATACGGAGTACACTGAATCATCTCCTGATAGCTGGAAGCCATGTTTCTCTTAATGGAGGCCAAGCATGAATTAGGTTTTTTTGTCCACACTACTCTTCTGACAAATGTTGAGTTTACAATTTACTAAAACCTCCTGGTATTTTTTGTTGTTGTTGTTTTCGTTCATTTGTTTTCTTTCTGACAAATCCTGCCTAACCACATACCTGTGACACTGGGTTTTTTGAACCCAAGTGTGATTTCACACTTCTTACAAATGAATTTCATGTTATTGGCAATCAGGTCAGTGCTGTATTCTTTCAAGATCTTTTTGCATCCTGATTTATCCTCCAAGATCTAGCTCAAATCCAATCATCTCTTTTCACAGCATCTTAGGGACTCAAGGGTGGAAGGGATCTCAGAAGCCATTTAGTCTGAATGATACCTGAACAAAAGAAAACCCTCTACAACACACCAGACCTTTACCCTCTCTGAACGCCTATAGCACTTACTTGTTCTCTAATTATTTCACTTTCAATTCGAAGTCTCTGGCTAAACTCTAAGCTCAATGGAAAAAAGGAACTATATTTTATTATGCTTCCTTCAGATCCCTCCAAACACCTAGTACATTTCTTTGCTCAACAGTGACCGATGTAATGAAGTTCCTCTTAAAGATCTGTCACTAAAATTTTACCATTACTAATTAATTTCTTTGGGTCATAGGAATATAGATTTAGATCTATAAATATAGATTTAATGACTTCAGAGGTCATTTTTGGAAACAGGCCCAAGGAAGTAAAACAAGTTTTCCCTAAAGTTGCCTAAAGTTCAGGATTTGAACCCAGGTCCTTTGACTCTAAATCTAGTGCTCACTCTGCTGCACCACATTGTTTCTTGATGACTTTTTGATCTTTCAGAAATTTCTAATAAAACAGGAATACTACCAGAAGGGGTAACCTCTGTCAATTAGTGAAATTTTGTTAATCAGATTCTCCCGCATGATGAGAGGTGTGAACAAGGATCTTCTGGAATAGGGCATGCCGTGATCCTTCACCACCTTGTGCATTACCAGTATTCAAATTCAAACCCAACTGTATAATGACAATGTTTTGTTGGGTTACATATCTAGTAACAAGGATAGAGCTGTCATGTCATGGACATTTGTCTATCTTCTTTCCTTCTAGGATTTAAATCAAAAGGTGGACATATTCAAATGCTACCAAGATATTAATTCACTAACTGTCTATGTGACAGCCCTGCTTTTGGAATCATGCTGCTTAGTGAAAGATGGACTGGCCAGACAGACAGACAGACCCACACATTTGTAATCACGCAAACAAGGTGGGCATGTGAAAGTCAGTGGTGAGGGAAGCTAGCCCTCACACTTTCTTTTCAGCTGTCTAAATCAAGTAATGACTGCCCTATCTATTTGCGTGATGAAGCCCAGGATTAGGTGGCCCAGAGGATAGAATGCTGAGCCTGAAGTCAGGAAGACTCACTTTCCTGAGTTCAAATCTGGCCTCAGATACTTACTAGCTGCGTGACCCTGAGCAAGTCACTTCATCCTGTTTGCCTCCATTTCCTCATCTGTAACATGAGCTGGAGAAGGAAATGGTAACCCACTCCAGTATCTCTGCTGAGAAAACCCCAAATGGGGTCACGAAGAGTTGAATACTCAACAGAAAAAAGTCTCGGATCAGCTTTGGAAGGTCTCAGGATTTTTGGTATAAGACAGTCCTGTGGAAATTCCTTAGAATTAACAATAGATGCATGGTGATAGTGGTAGCTCACAACTTTGAATTTATGCTTTAATCAAAAACATTTTGAAATCAACAAACTGGGCTAACATGTAAGAAAATGAATAAATCTAGGTTCATTAAACTAATGCATTTTTTGAAAAACAAAGAATGACAGAACATTTCCTTTTGGTTGCAGATACCAGCAAATGTGTTAGGCTGCTATTTAGAATGTGTCTTGGAATTGAAACATTTCCAAATCATCAATAATTAAAATGATGAGAATCCATCATTTCACTGACACTTCAGCAAGAAAAGATGCCCTATTTTAAACGTGCTCACACATATTCTTGTCAATCACAAGCTGTCACAGCAAATTATTTCATTTTGTAGATCACATGGCATTTAGCAGAAAATCTCTAGGTTTAAATTTAGATCTCAGGTACATTATCGAGAAATCTTTTCATAGATTCCCCCCCACCCCTTGTAACTGCATCTTCACAATGCATTATATAAAAGATGTAAAATCTTATTCATAGTATTCAGTTTCACTTCTGCTTAACAAAACTCATGACTGATATGAATCACTATAAATTATAACCTTGAATACAAAATAGCAGAGTGGGCTATAAGAAATAGTACAAATGCAAATGCAAAACTCAGTATTTTAATAACAATTGCTGTTCCATACAGTGGAAATTCAGGTTAAGATTGTCAGCATGATCTTAGGCCCAATCAATTTCTTCCTTGACCTTTTCCTAAAACTTTAATCTCTTTAAAGACCAGAACCAATTCTCATGCTCCTAGGCCTATATTTCTCCCAGCCCTACCCACAGTGTGGCAGAAAGCAGGCAGGCCTTAAGAGTCAGGCCCTCTAATCTAACCCGCTCATGTTAAAGACAATGAAACCTGTGAAATGATATGCCCAAAGTGTAAGCACTGATGGTATGTGTTATAGCTAAGATCTAAATCCAAGTCCTTTCATTCCAAATCCATTATTTTTATCCACCATCTTTCAAATTCTGCCTCAGATATCACTACATGTGTGACCCCAGGTGAGTGACTTTATTTTTCTTAGATTTATTTTCCTCTCATCCAGAGTGGGACCAATACGTGTACTGCCTGTCTCCCAAGCTTGTTAATAGCTAACATTTACTATTTATAATTCATCTACTAAGCACCTGACAATGATCACTCATTTGATCCACACAGCAACCCTAGGAGGTAGGTGCTATAAATATCTCCATTTTACAGATGAGAAAGCAGAAGCAAACAGCAGTTAAGTGACTTGCATAGGGTCACAGAGTTAGTAAATATCTGAGGCCATATCTGAATTCAAGCCTTACTGATTCCAGCACTGTATCCGGTACAACACCTTGCTGTTGTGGGGTAATCAGTCAAGAGCAAGTCAGCATTTTGTATACCTTATGAGGCTTTGTATAGAAGCTATTTTATTAATGAATAGATTTCTATTTTCCTCAGGCATTTGATCTAAAGAACTTTACTGAGTAAACATGTTTCTTGAGGAAGCAAAAAAAAAAATGGAGGATATGAATAAAGACTTAAACTTTGGGATATAAACCTGAAAACTTTCTAAGTGCTTAATTAATGATAATCCCTTGGTGTCTCTCTACAATTTCAGCAAAACAAATTATGCTATCTGTAAAGCCACTACTACAAGAATATTGGAAAGAAAAAATATATAATATCAAAATGTAAGAAAAGAGGCCTATTTTCTGAATAAGAATTAATCCAATTAAACTAATATCCTGCGAAGACATGATGTATATAAAAATTTAAAACAATAGGCTCTGCCTTCAAGAATAGGCTCTGCCGTCTAATGGAGGGAGGTTTGGGAGAAGGCTTCATTGAGAGAAGCTAACATCAGAGTTGGGCTTTGGAGGGGATTTCAACAGGTAGAGTTGAAAAGGGAGGAAGTCTATTTCTAAGCATGGTGGTGGACATGATGGAAGACAAAAAGGTAAAATCGGGCTAACGAAGAGGAGGCCAGAGAGTTCAGATTGGTGGAACATAGAAACATTTGAAGAGGAGTGAGATAAGTCTGTATGGAAATGACCACTTCTAAAATGTTTATTTAGTCCATCCTAAAAATGTGACCATGGCCCTATAATTGAATTTCTACCCCTAATCTTTTATGTCAGCTTTGACTGTGACATTGATCTTAATAAGACCTTTTGGTTAGGGAGATTTTTTTTCAGGTATACAATAAACAGATTACATACTCAGAGCCCCTGGCCATCTGTGAAGATCCTAGGGAGGTGGGGCGGGGTGGGGGGGAGAGGAAAGGGGAGGCAGTAATTTAGGAATTAAAATTACCTCGGGCATATGATATTTTCTCCATTAAGATTTTAAGTGCAATTCATTAGCATTCTCTACTTAATTCACTTTTGCCTTTCTCATCCCAAGAATGAAAAAAATAATTCCCACAAAAATCCAATGGTTAGAATAAATACTGCCATTAATTTTGCTTCTCATGCAACAAGAAATAGTGAGCTTCCTTCAGACAGCCTGCACAATCATGTAATCTTTCATTATTCTTTGTGTTCACATTTTCATTTCTTCTTATCTCAACAAGATTGTTACCTCTTTGAGGTATCCCCACACAGTACAGAGTATCATTGGCCTAACTGCCTAATTCTAGGCACTTAATAAAGCCTCAACAAATATTTACTGAAAGGAATTAGATACTAAAGTCTCCAGAGGGCTAATGTTAAAAATCAGTGTATCACCATCTCAAGCAATGTCTTTTGGGATAGTTGTGTATTAAAGATTCATACACAGGCAGGAAAGGTGCAGCTAAGACACCCAATCTTTGCCAGCTGTTTGAAGGCAAACTTCAGGATGTTCATTTCTTCAACTTCTAAAAAAGCCTCCTTGCTCAGAATTTTCCCCAAAACTTCAAAAGAATTTGCATATGCACACTGACTTGTCCACAGCCCAGGCTTAGAAAGGCAGTCTGATTTTGATGAGTAGGATGATACACATTTAGACAAGTCTTTTGAGATACACTAAATGTCCACATTTTGATTTCCTCAGGAGTTTAACTTACCAGGAGTGATTTTTTTAAAAAACTATGACACTTATCCTCGTAAAAGTCTTCTTAATGGACATGTGATGTGCTTTTCTGTGTCCAAGCTCACCTACTATTTCTTTTCTCCAAAGACGAGGCACATCTGCCACCTGCTCTAGTCTGTGTCCCAGCAACAACTGTCGAGCAGCATAAAGATTGATTATCAGTCAAAAACCATTGCACAACACCAGATTTTGGTAGGTTAAGCTTGCTGATCCAGCAAGAGATGGTGTGAAATTTTCAGGAATGTGTGCCAACATTTTGGTGCTAAAAGAACAGCAGTGCATTTCACAGTGAAACACAGCCAAAGACATGCAGACAAAGCAGAGAAGTTTTTTTTTTGTTGGTGTTGTTCTGGACATGATTTTAAAAGGCAAAAAGAATTAAAATAAAGAGAAATTATTTCATAAAACTGAAAATTATCCCCAATGCCTAGTCATGTCTATAATAATGCTATTTGAAGCAAAAATGTCCAGGAGATTTTCTTTAAAACTCTAGCTATGAACAATTTTTAAATATATCTATTCCAACACACTATCCATATATAAAAGGCAAGAATGCCTTATTAATCAAAGTAATTTAAGAACTTAATGAAGCAGTACATGAATATTTAAATCAAATTAAGGTCATGATGAAATGAAGCCCAAGTGTTTTCACACTTGCAGATAGCTCAGAGAATGAGTAAACAAAGGTAGCCATATTTTAAACTTCGAGGAATACACGATCAAATATAATTCTATATCGTCTCGCCAGTCATTCTTGCCACATGTCTTAGCAACAAGTTTCTTCACCAACATCAAATTGGAATTTCTTTTGTTAATTTCAAGAAAATTTTTTGTTATATATTCAAGGATGGAATCATAGCATTTCCTCTATAATGAGCTCCAAGATTATTTTTTCTGAACTTACATAATTTACTATCCAGAGCTGATTTGTGCTCACTAGCTTCACAAAAGTGGGGGAAACTAATCCTCTTCTTTTGAAAAGTTTTGAGATGAGCACAGCAGTTAAATGCTCTTAATTCTGATAGGAAAGTTCCTATGACATTTAAACCAGGTTGTTTTATAGAGAACTTTGAAAGCAGACTGAATGTTCAAAATACTTTAAGGGATTAAATATGCAGGTTGATTTTTTTATTATTGTTATTTTTAACATGAGCTGGATTCTTTCTCACTGAACAGTTAGAAATTTGCATATTTAATTCCAAAGGCCAAAATATCAGAAAGAATAAGTGTTCTTTTTTAAGAAAATTCTATCCACTGGATTCACTGAAAACGTAAGGTCAAAAGTAAAGTCAAGTTCCATATTTACATTAGGGAATATTCCATTAGGAAAACAATGTGCACATATCAATTGTAGGAGTGTCCCGGGCTACATCTCATAATTATGTTAATATTTTTTGAACAAAGGTTGACTGCATAAATGAATAAATGAAACTTGAAACTTTGAACTATTCTTTTTTTTTCCCTAAAGAATAAGTCTAATGAATTGTGTCTGTTGGGTGTCACTGAAACTAAACAGTAAATTCAATAATCTCTGATTTAATTTATTATATTTTCACCATTTAACCTCCTGCAGGCTCCCTAATGTCTATTCAGATCTATATTAAATTAAGCACCAATGCTAATGAAGGGCAATAAACGTGGCTGTCAGTAGATTTTTCTTTCATTAAGCACATTATCCTCTTACTGAGCTGTAAATGAGTAAACATTAGTTTTGTTAAACCATGCAAAAAAGACAGGATGAAAATCATTTTTAATTGCACCCCTTAAGCGATTTGCTGGGTTTCTGGGTTGTTTTTACCTTTAATTTTTTTTTGACTGGATCTAAAAAAGGTTCTCCAGTTGAAACAGAAACGTCGACATGGTGGGGTCTGTCTGCAGGTTCTAGTGTGCCTCCGCACTGTCTGCCAAGAATGTTCATCAGCAGCCATGTTCCGTTAGAGCTTTGGAGTGCTCTCCTCCAGCAGCTAAAAAGAGAACCAGAGGTAAGAAAACATGATTAGGGTATAGGACATAGAGCCATCTCTAACAGACAAACATCTCAAGGCCTAGAAAAGAAGCCAAGTCTTAGGTTAAGAAATTAACATTAAATAACTGAAACAATGATCTTTGTCCAAAATGCACAGCTATTTTCTAGTGTGGTTATCTGCAAGTGGGACAGTAATGGGTGAATCACAGCATCAAGAGAATTTTTTAAATGATCATCTGATTTTATTACTAAAACATTTTATATATTTCATATCATAGTATCTATAAGATATTAAAATATATATTTTAAATTAAATGGGTTACTTAAGCTGAGAAAAAGGAGAGAACATCTAATGAAAAGTATCTCTATGCATAGCCACATATATACAGATGTTAAATGAAATAATTTTACTATAGTAAATGTAATTGTTTTCACTTCTTGGATATCATAGACTGTTTGTGTGGAGAGAATAAAGCACAAAGAATTTTGGAAGAGCAAATGCCAGGATAATAGTAGGTACCACAACTTTGGCAAAGCTACTCCAAGATCCATTTTTGTAAACTGTTACTCTAATCGCTCATGGTGGATATTTAATTCTTTGGGGCATTTTAGATGTATTCTGGGCCAATTGTAATTTTGGAAACAAGAAGTTCATACCTCAAAAGAAAAGTATGTAAAGGTCCATGTTAATGAAAAGAAATTTTAAAATTTCATGCCTACTATCTTTATTTTTATAGAAAACAAGACTAAAAGACTGTTAGCAGTATAATTTAGCTGGTGTTTGCTGTTTTTCTATGAATAAGCTTGTCAGAAAACTGTCAAGTTGTATATAGCTATTGTTTTAAGATATGTAACTTGCATATAATAGGCAACATATTACATAATATACACTAAAAATCTAATACATATATATATATATCCATAGTCCTAAGTTTTTTAAAAAAACTTTTTCATTCTTATGATTTATAATTATTTAATGGCAAGTTTAAACATTTTTAAACAAACAGAAACAAAAATCTGACCATAAATCAAATGGATTATAACTAAATTGCTTATACTATAGCTATCTATACTGTTTTCATGTTAAACCGTTTTAAGATGGAGGGAGTAAAGATTGCATTGGGATAATACTTTTTAAGCATTTTAACCTTAGATAAATCAATTTTGCTACTTTCTGAGAAAAAACTATATTCTAAAAAAAAAACCAACCCAGACCAAGATACCAAACTTTTAACAGCTAATTAAGACAAATATTTTTCTCCCTGAAACAAAAATATTACAATCCAAAGTATAACTGTAAAACTAATCATTCCTTTATTATGCTACCATTTTAGAACCAAAGCTTCAAATACATTAAAATTGGAACACACTTAAATATTCAAAAATCCTGAACATAATGGAGCTGTTATTATTATTAAGATCAATTTCTTTATTTCTTCTTTTGCTAACAAAGTTTCTTATTTATGAAAAGTTCTTTTCATGAATTCTGATGTAAGTCAGTGATCATCATCTGTGTGAAATCATATGCCATAGACAATGATGATTTTGCAATGAGTTCATTTCAATTAAAATGTCAAAATATTGACTATATTAAAAAAAACTTCACATGCAAATTTTCAATTCTACTAGCTTTAAAAGCCAAGTGCACAAGATCACTATCTGTGGTACAATTGTCTTCATGCTTTAAATGAACTTTTAAAACTTCTAAAACCTCCTCATTGACATCTATTACATGCATTTTTTTAGAAAAAAAGTCATTACTAACCTATCATTTGGATATTTTACAGGCTACAAATTGCAGATGAGCTGTATCTTTATATTCTAAGTAGTCAATTGAATGATTACAAATTCTCAAACAGAAAAGAACTTCAACCACTGTAGTTAAAAGCAAGACAAGGACAGCTTTGATTACCTCAGCTGACCCCATGGAACACTGACAGGTCTGCTTCTCTTGGATGATGATATAAGACAGGAATTGTTTGTACTATTTGATTTGTGGCTGTACGGGTCTGATATTTCATCATGGCTATGATCTGATTTCGTTTGATGTGTGGAACAATCTTGAAGCCCTGACCCTCTTGATACTGTTGCCGATGGCAGACAGATGTTGGGGCCAAACTGAGGCTGGCTGCCTAGAGTTTTGCCTTTCTTTTATAATTGCCCGGAGCTGAGAAGATATATATATATATATATATATATATATATATATATATATATATATATATATATCTGCACACACATATATATATATGTTGTCTGAAATAAATAAATATATGGAAAATTAAATGAAACTATTTCTTCTTACTCATTGAAATGGTTATTATTGTTAACTCTATACCGGTATTTATTTCAAAGTTATAAAATTTTGAAAGCAACTCAAATAGTATTCTTCATATTTAGTTTCTTTACAAGAGCAAATTAAGGAAGACATTTCTCTGCAGTTGGAATAACAAGAAATAAAGAATTCTCTAGTTTTGTTAATAATCCATCAAAAACTTACTATTACCTCCTATGTATCCACAGCTACTGCAGGGTGGGAGAAGAAATATCAAGACAAGGTCCCTGTTTAAAGTAATTTATAATTTAGGAAGATGATAATAAGGGAATAAGAGGAAAATTAAAACCTAGGCCCAGGGTGATGACAGAGAAGAGAATACAGTGACTTAATTCAAATAAATTCACTTCAACCCCTGGAGATCATGGAACAGAAGCAAAAGACTGTAGGGGGAGTAACATTATGGGAAGAAGAACAGAAAAGAGCAGAGAGGTAACTGACTGAGCACTGGGGGGATCTGTAAGAAGCCAGTGGTCTGAGGGCCTGAGCTTCCTAACAGAGAAACTACCAGGCCACAACTGATGGTACATCCTCTGTAAGTAATCAGGGAGTCACATCCACATGGGGAGACTACCTCAAGATTAAAAAAGGGCAGCTATTGTCCCCAAAAGGGAACAGAATAAAGTCTACAAACTTGGAGCCAGAAAGTTTAATTTTAATTACTGGGAAATTTTTTAAAATAAAGAACAGATCATTAAAACGATAGCAAACATTTAGAAAATGAAGCAGTGATTACAAAAAGCTAACATGATTTCAACAAGAATAGGTCACGCCAGACTAACCTCATTTCCTTATTTGACAGGATTACTAAAACTCGTATATCGAAAGAATGCTATAGCAATAGTCTAGCATGACTGTTGTGAAACATGGGATAAAGTCTCTCATCTTAATCTTGTTAAGAAGATGGAGAGATGTGGGACAGACTATAATATAATAAAAAATTAGTTGGCTATCTCAACTCAAGAAGCATTCGTTAACAATTCATCATCAATGTGAAAGGTAGCTGTCCAATGAAGTGTGCCAGGGATTGGTGCTCGGCCCTAAGCTATTTAACAACTTTATCAATGATTTAGATAAAGGCATGGATGGCATATTCATGAACTCTACAAATGATTATACAACGGCAGCTAGGTGGTGCACTGGATAGACTACTGGAACTGGAACCAGGAAGACCTGAGTTCAAACTGCCCCTAAGACACTGACTAGCTGTGTGACCCTGGGCAAGTCATTTGACCTTATTTGCCTCAATTTCCTCAACTGTAAAATGAAAATAATAATAGGACCTACTTCCAAGGATTGTTGTAAAGATTAAATGAAATAATATTTATAAAGTGCTTAGCACATAGTAAGGATTACATAAATGCTAGCTATCATTATTGTTATTATTATTATTATTATAAGACACAAAGTTGCAAGCAATAGCTAATATATTGGATTGATGGAGTTGAGATCCAAGAAGATTTTGGCAGTTAGAGGGAGGACGAATGGAACCTAAAAATATAAAATCCAATAGAGATTGTTATCACCATTTTACAGTTGAGGGAACTGAGGCAGAGTGGTTAAGTGACTTGTCCAGGGTCACAAATCAGTAAGTGTCCAAGGTTGGATTTGAACTCAAGTTTTCTGACTTAATGTGCACTGCTCTATCTACTGTGCCATCTTAATTGTTTCTGTTCTGAGTAGAAACACTGAGGGTCTTCCCTTGCCAGACTGATTTTTTTTTTCTGTAACCAACATTTATTAGTGATAGCCTATGTGGCAGAGCTTTTTTTTTTTTTTAACAATTTTACAAATCTATTTTTAGTTTACAACATTCACTTCCATAAGTTTAAAATTTTCTCCACGTCTATCCCCTACCCCCCTCCTGCAATCTGATATAGGCTCTACATATACATTCTTATTAAACATATTTTCACATTAGTCATGTTGCATAAAAGAATTAGAACATATGAGAGGAATCATGTGTAGCGCCAATGCGATATCCACAGTGACTGCAGCTGCTATAAATATGCTGGCATAGTTCTGAATTGTAAAATATAACAGACTCTCTTCATGGAAGACAGAACCAAAACATTTAGAGATGGAAGGGACCTTAGAAGCCATTAAGTCTAACTTTCCCTTATAACAGATGGGGAGGCACAGGGAGGTTAAATGACTCGCCCAGGATCATAGAACTAGGAGTATCTGGGGCAGGATTTGAATGCAGATCTTCCTAACTTCAAATCCAGCATTCTAACCATTGTGTAACCTAGCTGGCACATCTTGGGAAAGAGCTTTAAGGTAGCATTTTACTCTAACAATTAATTTTTTAAATAATTACAAAACAATAAGGGCAGCAGGTTTTTGTATTCACTGCACTTTTCTTGTATTCTCTACACAATTATGTGACAGTGAAGCTACGCTCTATGGCAGACAATTTGCAATAATCTATCTATTTTGTTCTGATATCATTATCAAGGATATGTTTAATGAAGGTGTAAAAAATTTTATATAGATGGGAAAGTAGACATGTGGGCTGGTAATTTATATTTATATTTATAAATTTATATTCTCCATCACTTTGGGGGCAGGGTAATAATGACATATTTTCCCCACACTTTAGGTATCCTGTCCTTGGGAACTGATCCTTTAATCACTCCAAAACTCTGCTGCCTAAAGCAAAGGATGGCTTTTGGGGTACTTGATCAAATTGAGCTGCTTTTCCCATTTTTGTTTCTTTCTTCAGTGCCATCTACATCTCTGCTACCAGGAAAGGCTGAAACATCAGAGTCCAGAGGTGGTGGCTCCATCACTCTTGATGATGAAAAGAGTTTGTCATAAAAAAAAATATTTGTAGGTTCTTTCTATCTTTCTCCTCTTTGCTGCTCTCCATCCAGTTTTGCTCTTCAATGCCATTGAGATCACTTGGCTTAGTGGGTCCCTCTCTCCCCCGGTGGATTTCTTTTATAAAACTTTTTTTTCTTTCACTGCTTCTCATTGAATCAGGCGCCAATAGTGCTCATAATTTTGCAACGATCTTCACAGAATCTTAAAAATATGTTAACACAGAGTGTCCCAAAATTCTTAGTATGGTTTAATGTCTTAAAATGGCACTCGAACTTTTCAGACAGCTCTTATACTAAATGAGCTCAACCCTTGCCTGCCATATCACTCCACTTTTATTAAGAAGATTGTATTTACTGAGGCATTTTCTAGGTTCTTTTGGTCTCCTTGTTATAACAAATGATTTTCATCAACCAAATTCTGTATGAAATTGTTAAACCTGTGTCAATGTCCTTTCCCAAACTATTTCTCAATTTTTGGTGTCAATGACTTATATAAGTATGTTTGAAGTAATTTTGCATGTCATCTTTTTTTTTGATTTTCATTCTTTCTTCTGGCATTGTATTAATTTTAATCTTTCTTCTAACAATGAGTATTCTAACTAAATATAGATAGCTGTTTCAGGAATAACTTAAACAATGGTAGCAAGTTATTTCATGCTGGTTGACATACAGTTTCTTTTTCTGTTTGGAAATAATACTTGGCATTCACCATATCTAGCACCTCCTGATTCTCTACTCAAAGAAAATATTCATAATGTATATATACATACATGTATATATATATATACATACACATACACACACAAATAAAATTCTGTATACTTCTACATCACTTATTTCTTGCTCCTAATCCATTGTTTTCAGCATATTTTTACCAACCTCTATCATATATGTTGATTTAATCACAAAGATAGTAACAAGTTCTTCCCAGAATTTCTCTTTCCTCTCTCTCTTTCTCTCTCTCTCTCTCTCTCTCTCTCTCTCTCTCTCTCTCTCTCTCTCTCTCTCTCTCTCTCTCTTTCTCTCTCCCTCCCTCCCCCTTTTCCATCCTCTGGGAGAATATTGGTTTTAAAAACAGGCTTTTGTAGCAGTGAGCTGCTTGAGCTCACACAAGTACCACAGTTTGCCAACAGTGGTCCAGGCCAATTTCCTCTTCATATACAGTAAAAGCCCAGCTCATTGCTATCTATGGCACTTCCATGAAATAAAAATATGAACTGACCCTCAGTCTTGTGAGGCTCCTTTCTGTCTTTCTAATGATGGCGGCATGGCAGAGGAAGAAGGCAGAGAGTGCCAAGAATCACAGAATTCTTAGACCATCTATAAACATAAAGCTAAATGTAACTATTCTGTATCAGCGGTATCAAACTCAAATAGAAACAAGGCCACTAAAAAGGAGAAAGGGGATGCATATTGACAGTTTTAAATGTAATGTTATCTGTTTTATTGTATTTTGATTGATTCTGCCACTGCTTGACTGGCCCCACTGCTGAAGAGAACATTCCACTGACCTAACTGTTCTTTTTATATGTAGTCCAAGAGGTGTGACTTGATCTCAACTAATCACAAGATGTTTCCTGTGAGCAATAGCTGCCATTTATCCAATGTTCCAAAGTCCTATGTATGACCCCTTTTAATTGACTTAATATGTTGTAATGAAGTTATAGAAAATTTCTTTAGTACCTGTTTTATTCTGTTGATTGATTGGCTTATTCTTAACCTCTGTCCCCTGGTTAAACATTTGCTGTCCTCAGTAGATTAACTGGAGTACTTTTGGCCAAATCTAATTACCAAGTCCTGGAGAGCTCTCTAGTGCCTTAGTAGGAGCATTGTCCTTTTTCAGTGCCTAACCTAGTGCTTTGTATTAAAAAGTTCCATTAAAAGTCTGTATGGCACAGTTCACAAACAATATGGAAATGAACATTCTTGCATATTTCGGGAAACAGGTTATACAATTTAACAAAGAGATGGAATTTTAAAAAATTCTTATAAATTCCTGTCTACCTTGGCACTTACAAAAGGTCTGCTTCATCCTAGAAACAATAAAGAATCCCAGAAGGGTAGCATTGTCCTCTAGAACTTCCAAAACATGTGATGTTCTCCCCATGGGGATTAGGGCCCCGAGGTGAACTGGTCATCCTTCCCTTCACTCAGTCCTCAGTCGTTGCTTTTTACACAGATGTACACTGGCAACAAAGCTTCTTCCAACAATCCTGAAAAACAATTTGTCACACCCCGTGAAAAGCCAACTTTACCAGAAACTTATCTCAGAATCCTCACATTTTAAAAATATTTTGTCAAAAAATGGAAGCAGTATACGAAGCACTTCTCTACCAGATAGAAGTTTACTGGCTTTCAACAAGACAACACCTGAGGCTGTTTGAACCACGGGCAGAAGTTTCACTTTTCTTAAGGAAAAATGAAACCCACTCTTGGAACATTTTGAATGAAAAGGTTTTATCCATGGGTTGTCTTGACTGGTAGATATTTTTAACCATCCGAATGAAGTAAATCTTTTGATTCAAGGTTCTGAAGTCACCATTATAGATGATACTAAAAAGTTGCAAATTTTCTTGGCTAAGCTGATGGTACAGAAGAAGAGAGTAGAGACTAACATCTTTGCAAACTTTCAAATGCTGGGGGAAGTGCTTTACTAAGATGGGGTTGAGATATACAATTTTTCTGTCAACTTCCTTAAAAAGAAATAAAATCTGGATAGTTGGGAGCATTTCATGATTATTTCTAATCTGATGGGATTAAAGTTGAACCAAGGATTTGTGATCCTTTTTTCTGATCTAAATGGTATCTAAGATGTTCATATCATCAAAGATGAACTCAATGATCTCAGGACAAAAAACTTAGTACAACTGGAGTTCAACTAAAATGCCTTGGAGAATGCTGGTACTTTTTAATTTCTTGAGGGAAGCCCATCCACACCTTGTATACCAAGCTATGGAAACTTTAATTCCATTTGCAACAATATGTATTTGCTCCTAATAAGTTCAAAGGTCCTAATAAATTCAAACTCAGCCTATTATTTGAGGCCTTACATTAACCAATCAAACAAAACCTCAACTCACTATCTCTTAAACGAAATTCCTTCCACTCCAGCCAAACTTGACATTTACTGCTGCTAACAACAGGCCATTCTTTCCTCTAGGCCTTCACTCATGATATTCCCTTACTATCAATCAATCAGTCAACATTGATTAAGTGCCTAATACACACGAGGCACTGTGCTCAATTCTAGAATACTTTTCCCCTGCTTCTTCATCAGTTCATAATCATTACTTTCTGTAAGGCAGGTATAAGCATGTATATGTATATGTATATGTATACATATATATATATATAAACATATACTTATATACACACACATGCATATACGTGTGTATATGCACATATATATATATACATATATTTATACATATTATGTATACATGTATTCCATAGGCAATATAAAACCCTCCAGGAGGACTTTCCTTGTTAGACTTTTCTGATTATTGCCTTTTATATCTGTATCTATATACATAGAAATGTGTGTACGTGAGTATGTGTGTAGATATACAAACATTTTTACTATCTGTATTCCAACAAGACCTATAAACCATTGCCTCTGCAGAACTAAAGATGAGCACTGAACAAAGACAAATGGAAAGGCACAAGTTGGGTATAAACAGACTGCAACATATCATTTGAAAGATCAGGTGTAAAGGAAGTCATCAAAAATCGTGTGGCAAAGAGAGAAGCTGCATTAATCATGAGGCGTAAATGAGATAACGGGAGGATGGGCAAGATGTTCTTTTGTTTGTTGGGAGAAAGGAGGAAGGCCTCTAACATGTAGGGTAGACCCTGTATGCAGAACACTTGAGAGTTCCTGGAAGAGTCTCACGAGATGGGGAAGTATGGTTAGGTTGTGATCTGTGTCCCCGTTGGCAACCCCTGAATTGATGAGATCACAGAGTCATTTGAGGATTTGGGTACATTTACCATTGGGGTAGCATATAGCATCAGTTGCATGCCAGTTAATTCAGCCATCTTATCTGGCTGAGCCACAAAGCTCTCTCAGTACTCAGGCTAAGCCAAGGAACATTACGCAAATGAATTAAACCACCTGTTTAATGGGCAAAGGATACATGCAGGAACATGACATTTCTACTGATGCAGTTTCCTTCTAGAACTCCCAACCTTCAACCTCTAAGATAACTGAAGCCAGGCTATTATACAGGAAAACAGGAAATCCACATGCATGATTTGAGGATAATCACCTAGCAACCCAGGAGGAAATTACCAGTGGAAGGTGTGACTCAGTAGGAACACACCAATTAATATTAGCATCAGGGAGTTATTGAATCAGAATTAAGCATTAAAGTTAGACCAATCATAGCAAGGGAACCAAATACCGCAACCCATGGGCTGTGCGAACAATCTCCAAAATGCAACATGAGACAAGGCACAAAATGAGAGCAAGGACTGTTTTACTTTTATATTTCTATCATCAGAGCACAGCATGGTGCTTTGCACACAGCAAGTGCTTAATATATGCTTTATTCACTTATTCACTCAAGTTATTAAGAGTTCAAGTCTTCAAAAGTTTCACACTAATGACAGGTCCTCTGGACCAGTTGGTGGCACAATCATCAATATACATGTATTCAATTTGCACTAGCTTACACTATAAAGCATATCATTTTTCATATGTTATTTCTTCTTGGAGAATATTGTATACATATGTTTTATTGCCTCAACTTGTTAGGAGGTGAGGATTTGTATCTTTTGTGTCCCTTACATGGGCTCATACAGTCTTCATCACCAAGTAGACATCCAATGATGACAATAATCTTATGGTCAATTTTTGTTTTATGTAGATAGCCAATGACAAGATAAAATCATAATCTACAAAGAATAAAAGACAAAAAAGCTAAACCCAGCAGTTATCTCTGTCTTCCACTAACAGCATATGGAAAAATTCACTCCTATAATCAGAAAGAATACATTAAAATATTGAAATCTAGAATTAAATAGAAAAAGAATTCTGGTTATTTAATAACCAGTTTTCTTCTAGATTTTAACTTGTTGAATTAATTTCATACTAAGTTAAGCTTTGTGCTAGTTTACCAAGGGCAATTCTTAAATAATCAGGAAAATTTTAGGCAAAATATACTTCAGCATAAGCATAAAATAAGATGAGACTTTTTGCACGTGTAACAGGAAACAATCTAATTAATTTTAGATTTTTTTAATGTCACAAATGTGTATTAGCCAACAATTTTATTAGTAAGTGGGGATGTGGCTACTTTGACAGACCATGGTTCAATAACAAATACGCAGGTCTAAGTTATCACACAGTTTGGATGTGAATTCAACAGCAAGATAATGACAGTTGCCAAGGATTTGTACTTGCTGTCGCTTAGTACCGGTGTTGCCTGTCAAATTGTCTCTTTTTCTTATACAGAAACCATAGAATTTTTATGGATAGCAATTACTTACAATATACAAAGAAGTACATCAAACTTAACAACCACTCCTTAGCGCTTCACTATTTGGTAGGCTCTTTGTTATATCTAGTCATCCACTTTCACCTAAATTATTTATTTATACTCTGTATTTGACAAGCACAGATTTCTCGCTTTATATTCCTATGGTGCTTATACCTTCCTGAAGAGATACCGTGATTTATTTTAATATGATTATATTTTCAATTCATCTTTATCTTATTGCTGTTTTAATAGTAATTAAGTTTTTTGTTGGAATAAATACAACTAAGAGAATATAAATTCAAAGAAATACAAACCTATGCATATAAATTGCATTCTGATAGGCTAAAACATTATAATACTAAAGATAAAAGAATTAGCCACACAAACATTTGGTATAAGATTTTAGAAAATTAATTTTCTGGTGCAAATAAGACACAAAGACTTTATTAATATTCTTGTATCCTCACTTTATTAAAATGGTTAAGTCCTAAAGACACGAATAACTTTTGGTAATAGACACATTTTGGATAAACCTTAAAGGGCTTTTTAAGAAGAGAATTAAGCAAAGCAAAGGGGCATTACATTAGCAGCTGGCATCACCCCAGCTCAAAATAGGGATGCAATTTCGATTTGGAAGAGACTCAGTGGGAAGATCAAGATAAGTCCTAGGACATTTTTATTTCTGTCATCTGATTCCCGAGCCCAGGGCAACTGATTTTTTACTTTAATGCTTAGCTACATCTATGGCAGCTATGTAGTTCAGTGGATAAAGCTTGGGGCTTGGAATCAGGAAAATCTCAAACACTTACTAGCTGTGTGACCCTGGGCAAGTCACTTAACCCTGTTTGCCTTGGTTCCTTATCTGTAAAAAGATCTGGAGATGGAAATGGCAAATCACTCTCCCCCTAAAAAAATGGGGTGGTCTTAACAAGTGGTGATAGCAGCAGTTCCCATTTCTAAAATACTTTAAGGATTTATGGATAAATACTTTATCCATATTTATATATATATATATTATATATACACATATGTAAGCATATGTGTATATATATGTGTGTGTATGTATACATACACATACATACATATATATGCACGCACACACACACACACACACACACACACACATAAAGTGCTTGGCTCCTAATAACTCTGCATGGTTGGTGATTGAAGTATTTTCATCCACACCTTATGAATGAGAAACTGAGACTCAGAAAGGTTGTGCCCTTTCAATGATCTGTGTTGGTAAGCAAAATGGGCTCCTTAGCACTTAGTTCAACAAGTGTCCTTGAAGAGTATGGCTTTTGTTTGCTTTGAGTAATTCAGTGTATTTCATTGAGTCTTACTAAGTGCTAAGCCCCAGGCCCAAAACCCTATTAGGCGTAAAACCTATGTGGGTGTGGATTGGCAACTAAGGTGGGGCCCAAGGTGGGGCTAACTCCAGGGAGGGCCTAGTTTACATGTCTGGGACAGCAGAGGCTTTAAGACCACGTGGGTTTAAGTTGCCTCTTTGTGACAATTCTAGGTCACCTGGGTGAGTCGCATGTGTGACTCACCCGTGACGCTGAAAAAGATATAAAACCAGGGGTTGGCCTCCTCTTCCTTGGAGCTCTTTGCTGCAGCAGTGGTGGCGCGTGACTCTGGGCCAGCCCTTGTTCTGAGCTCCCGGGCTGAACCTAGATGTTGGTAACTATGAATTGTATTGGGTCTGTCTGTTAATGTTTGTAATTTGTTTGTATTTTGCTCTGAAGTTCGGTGTGCTGGCTTTTTCCCCTGAACTAAGTGAATGCTGCCTGTATGCTGAATTAAAGTAAGCTTGTCAACCCCTTCACCTTGCTTTCCTTAGTTAAGCAGATCAAAAGAACCTGTGCTGTTGGCAGCTTTCTGGGTGCTAGCTGTTGGTGGCTCTTACACCCCCACAACAGCTGCTAGCCAGATTGTTGAAACATGATCACACACAATGGAAATATCAAATGTGGGACTCGAATTCAGATTTCCCAACTCCAAGTCCAGTGCTCTTTCTACCATGTCTCACAGCTACTGAAAGGAGTTCCCATCTACTTGTGAGTGCCAATATCAAAAAGAATTCAAAAAAGAATTATTCAGTGAATATCAATGGAGTGCTCAACAGAGGCAAATTGGGGTAGGAGGATAATATAGGCCAGTCAACAAAAAGGAAGCAATGGATGATGATTTTGAGAAACAGATTATAAACATGGCATAAAAACATGACATGGTCTCAATGGGAAACTTCAACTCCCCCAAATCTGCTGCAGTTCTTTCTCCTGAAAATGCAGCAATACCTTTTTTAATGTTTACCTTTCTATCCACTTCATTCTTTGAGAGGCAACAAGGGAAAATGTGAATATGTAGATTGGATTCTGACCAACAAATTGGAATTAGTCAATAAATGACAGAATTTTTAGAAGAAACAATGATGCCATCTTGGAATTCACAAAAGATAATGAAAAATAATGCTGGCATTGTCTGACACAAACCATAGATTTATTTGTTTTTTGGAAGCGCATTTCAAAGAATAAAGCTTACGATAAGCCTCTTGCTATGGTATTTAAAATATCAGTAACTTTGATAAGGGTATTGATAACATGCTGATCAATTTCCGGAATACAGAAAGCTGAGAGGGATAACCAATATATTAGGTGACCAAAGGAAGATCTAAAATGATCTCAATGAACTAGAATAATTAACTAAATCTAATAAGAGTAAATTTAATAAGGACAAATAAAAAAAATTCTACAATTTGGGTCATAAAATCAATGGGACATGAATCACTTGACAATATGTGGGGAAAAAGCTGCATGTTTTCAAGGACTGCAAAGACAATACGAATCAACATGATATGATGCCTCCCTCTCCTAAAAAAACCCAATACAATAATACTAAGTACAGTAAGAGAGAGCACCCTAAATAAGGGAGATGACGGCAGTTAAAGAGCTGGCCTCAAAGTCAGGATGACTTGGGTTCAAAGCTTGACTCTGGCACATAGTGGATGAGTTAACAAAACAAAAGTCGATGGTGAGAACACCCAAAAAGCTCCAGAAACTGGGATAATGAGAGGAAATGAAGTAAAAATGGGACTAGAATTAGCCTGGGGGAAGTGACATAGTTCTGGTCCAACAATGAACTTTTCAAGGAGAAAGGATAGAAAGACAAAATGGTTTTCATCTTTCAGTGCTTGAACCTCGAGCTCACCAGAACTGGTTCGAAGAAGGTAGACTATACACACACACACACACACACACACACACACACACACTCAGTTGTGTATAGAAATGTCACCTGCCTAATAGGGAGATAGGAAGAGAAGGCAATAAGAGAAAGGGGGAAAGATGGTAAAAGGGAAGACAGATTAAGGGAAGTAGTGCTTAGAAGCAAAATAGACTTTTGAGGAGGGACAGTATAAAAAGGGAGAGAGGAAGAACAAAAGACAATGTGATGAAGGGAAATACACAGTTAATAATCTTAACT
Organism: Trichosurus vulpecula; assembly: GCF_011100635.1. Classification (NCBI taxonomy): domain Eukaryota; kingdom Metazoa; phylum Chordata; class Mammalia; order Diprotodontia; family Phalangeridae; genus Trichosurus; species Trichosurus vulpecula. The sequence continues at coordinate 242,759,555 of NC_050578.1, forward strand.
GTAAATGTGAATGGGATGAACTCACCTATAAAACAGAAACAGATAGCAGAATGGGTTAAAAACCAGACTCCAACAATATGTTGTTTACAAGAGAGACACCTGAAACAGAAAGACACTCACAGAGTTTACAAAATGGGGGCAGGGCTGAAGTAAAAAAGGCAGGGGTAGCAATCATGTTCTCAGACAAAACAAAAGCAAAAATAGGCCTAATTCAAAGAGATAATCTTGGAAACTACACTTTGCTAAAAGGGACCATAAGACAACGAAGTTATACAAAAATGTTTACAGCAAGTTTCTCTGATAAAGACCTCATTTCTCAAATATATACTGAGTATAGAACTGAGTCAAATTTATAAAATAAGAGCCATGCCCCAATTGATAAATGGTCAAAGTATATAAACAGGCAGTTTTCAGAAGAAATCAAAGCTATCTAATAGTCATATGAAGAAAATGCTCTAAATTACTATTGATTACAGAATTGCAAATTACAACAACTCTAAGGTACCCCCTCACACGCATAAGAAATGACAAATGTTAGAGGCAATGAGGGAAAATAGGTACACTGATGAATTGCTGGTGGAGTAGTGAACTGGTCCAATCATTCTGAAAAACAATTCAGAACTATGCCCATAGGGCTATAAAACTGTGCTTACCTTTTGGCCCAGCAATACCACTTCTAGGTCTATATCCCAAAGACATCAAAGGAAAAGCAGAAAGGACCTATATACACAAAAATATTTATAGAAGCTCTTTATATAGTGACAAAGAATTGGAAATTGAGGGGATGTTCATGAATTGGGGAATGGCTGAACAAGTTGTGATGGAATGTTACTGTGCTATAAGAAATGAAAAGGGAGGTGGTTTCAGAAAAACATGGGAAGACCTATATGAAGTGATACAAACTGAAGCAAGAAGAACCAGGAAATCACTGTGCATATCATAATATTGCAATGATGATCAACTGTGAAAGACTTGCCTATTCTGATCAATATAATGATCAAGACAGTTCCAAAGGACTCATGATGAGAAAAATGCTATCTACCTCCAGAGAGAAAACTGATGAACTCTAAGTACAAACTGAAGTATAATTTTCTTACTTTCATAATTTTTATTGCTTTTTTTTTAAAAAAATATGGCTAATATGGAAATACGTTTTGCATGATTTCATATACATAACTAATATCATATTGCTTGCCCTCTCAGTGGATTGAGGAAGGGTAGGAAGGAGAGAATTTGGAACTCAAAATTTAAAAAGAAAAGAATGTTAAAAATAATTTTTTATTTAAAAAAAGTATTGAATAAGAAAAAGAAAGCAGGGCAGATTGCATTTGGGAATTTAATCATATTTTAAATGACCACAAGCTCCTCCCTAAAACAAAAATACATTCTTATGGAGACCTTCAAGCCTCCAAGGATTTATAGCATCCATGGCTGTGAATCATAGGGCACCACAATCTCTTAAGATTCAAAATAAGCAGATTCCCCAGAGGATAATGGAGAGGCATACAGAGGATTTATATAAGCTAAAATATATGATGACCTTGGAGTCTTCAATGTCTGACCAAGCTCTAAGCACTCCACAGTGCCTCCTTCAGCCTCCTCATGGTCCACTGAAATAAAATGTTCACACCTGTTTATTCTACTCAGAAAGTCTTCACATGCTTAGGGTAGTCACCCCACTAATTCCCTGACTCATTTCAGGTCTGTTGGTTACCGTCAACCTGGTTTTAGCCTGCCAAGATGGTTTTACCCATTGTGCATGCTACAGCTTCTTGGAGCTACTGGTGAGAGTTGGGTAGACAGCAAAGGTGGATAAGCGGCCCTGAAAAAGGCTCAGCAGCCCTCATACCAGAGGAATCAGTCCTCTCAGAACACCCCCTCCACCCCACCTCCTAAAGGAAGCCTTTCCTGAAGCCCCAATTTCTAGTGCCTTCCACTCAAAATCACCTTTTCTCTATTTTACCATATTTCCCCATGTATAAGACACACCTTAATTTCGGGGCCCGAAATTTGAAAAAAAATGTATTACATAAAGTTATTGAACTTAAGTTTTATTCATCTGCTCACAGCTTTCAGGCATCTTCTGGGCAAGTCTCGTGTGTGTATGCATGCTTAGTCCATTCTGTTTAATGAACCTGAAGCACCAATTATGTCCTCCTTTGAAATCAGTAACTTCTTTTTCATTAGCAATTCTTCTTGCCTCATGCTGAACCATCTCTGTGGACACAGGAATTCCAATTGCCCTTTGCTCTTCAATCCATATCTTCAATTCCCTCTCTAAATCAGGCCATTTTGCTGACTTGCCTCTCAGGGCCTTCTTCTGCTATGGCATTTTCAATAGGGTTTCTTCTTCCTGTAGCCAGTCTTGGATTGTTTTCTCAGCTGGAGGAGGACCAAACTTACGTTCAGCAGCACAATTTCCATTCACTTTTGCAAAGTGGATCACTTTTAACTTGAATTCAGCACTGTACAAAAATCTTTTCTGAGCCATTTCTGGGCAGAACGTGGCAAAACATAACTTAATATACTGGTAACAAATGCAAAACAATGAGTGCAAAGAAAACAAGCGCGAAAAAGCGGGAAATGCAAGTAGAAAAATCTACAACAATGAGTGCAAAAACAAGCATGAAAAAGCAGGAAATGCAAGTAGAAAAATCTAAAACAGTGAGCACAAAAACAGGTGCAAGAAAGTGGGAAATGCAAGTAAAAAAATCTACAACCACTGTATAAGATGCGCCCAGTTTTAGACCCCAAATTTTTCGAAAAAGGGTATGTCTTGTACATGGGGAAATATGGCATATCTACTTACATCTGTACATATTGTCTCCCTAGCTAGACTATAAGCTCCCTGAGGGTACAGACTGTTTTTGCTTTTGTCTTTATATGCCTAGCATGTAGCACAGTGCCCAGCACATAGTAGGCACTTGTTGACCGATGAAAGACCTATCAGGCTGATGTGTTTTCATTATCTCATTCACAATTTGTAACAAGGACACTACTAGAATGGATATTTGAGACAGCTGGAACCAAACTGTTAAAGGCTTTGAATGGAGGGATTAGAAACTTGCTTATGGATTAATTAGCTATTTTCATTGAATCAAAAGGTTGGTGAAGACTTGGGAATTTTTTTCCAAAAACAAGGTAAAGATCAGCTCTAAACAGAAAAAAAATCATGAAAAAACAATATCCTCCATCAATTCCAGCATGACTTGTGGGTTTTTGAAAAAATACTGTACACTGTTAGTACCAATGGATGGGTTAATATTTGTAAATGGTCTGTGATTCTTAGCCACCTTGGCCCTCTTTTCCACCACGTTATTTAGATTATTAAGCTTTACCCTTATTTTGAAAAGTCTTCAAGTCTTTACCAACCCTTAAATGAGCTAATATTACCAAGGAAGAAGAAGAGGGCTGGGCAGGAGTGAGGGTCAAAAAAGTTCAGCACTGAGGAGCCAGTGTTCAGGTATAGAGTACATCTGTAACTGCAAAAAGATTAACCAGTAAACCTAAAATTTAATTTGATTAAAACTATTTATACTAATATCCTCAGGAATACAGTTCTTATGCACCTGTATGGCTTTTCTTTTTTCACTAATGCATAATAATTGTTCTGGATTTCATCTTAAAATGGAAACATTTTAATAGTTAATGAGGTATTTCCTATATGTAAAATATTTAAATAGTCTTGACATTTTTTTTTGGTCAAATAAAAATGTTAAGTTGATAGCATCTAGGTGGCACAGTAGAGTGTTGAACTTTGGTGTCAGGGAGACCTGAGTTTGAATGCTGCCTCAGACAATTTCTATGTGACACTTAACCTCTTTCAGTCTCAGTTCTTTTATCTGCAAAATAATAGGCACCTACCTCCCAGGGTTGTAGTAAGGATTAAATAAAATTAACATAGGTAAAGTACCTTGCCAACCTTACAAAGCTATATAAATGCAAGCTAGCTAGAAGCAGTAATAGTAGTGGGGGTGGGGGGAAGAGGGAGGAGGAGGAGGTGGAGGAGGAGGAGGAGGAGGAGGAGGAGGAGGAGGAGCAACAGCAACACCAGCAGTAGTAATAGATCATTACCATTATTTAAATGCAATATTTCTTCTCTAATGTTACTGGAAAAACAACAGTATAATTATTAAAAGTGGGACATATCCATAGGTTAAGAAGAGTTTGAGAAACCTAATAGGAATCACAAGATTTCCAGCTAACTGTAAGTATATATCACTAATTAAATGGCGGCTAATTGTTAATTAGAAATTAAAGAAATACAAATGTGTTAATTCTGATTTGACACAGTTAAATCTCTATGGCAAAGATACAAGTACTGCACTGTATGGTATTAACACATGTATAGTGCATTCATTAATTCTCTGAAAAAGTGCTATTTTCTTTTGGTCCCCACCCTTACACAAGCTTCACATGACTATACTCCTCAAAAAAATGCATTATTATGATTATTTTCTAACACTCAGTGGTGCCCCTTAAGTATTCTATGAGTTCTGTCTCAAATTGCAAGGAGAGACGAAACAAAGCTTTCTTGCCTATCCTTTTCTCCTGCTGGTGATAGCTGACCAGTTTAGGAAGAGGTGGGAAGGGAAGATCTAAAAGAAGGTCAATAAGCTTCAAGTCTTTATTTGACTCTTATGGGAAACTGAGTTTCTCTAGTTTATAAAATCCTTAATGATTATTTTTTCAATTTAAGAAAATGAGCCACTATAACGCAAACAGACAAAATGAACAGTTGTGAGGCTCGTGTTAAAGTTCTATCTATGAAAGTAACAGGGTGTTTGAAAACCTCAAGGCAAATCACTGAACCTCTCCATGAGGCATCATGACTGAATAAACCATTCCACTGAGAATAAGAAATGTGAATGGTGTGTTCATTGCATTCACCGCTTGTTTCACTGAAACAGCTAAATCTGTTTGTGTCTTTCATCCACATTGTGTGAACGACACATGATTTCAGCGCCTAGTAAAATAATTCTTAATCCACTAGTGGAGTCAGAAGACCAGAAAGACCAGAGTTCAAATTTGACCTTAGACACTTACTAGCTGTGTGACCCTGGGCAAGTCACTTAACCTTTGCCTGCATAAAACTAGAGAAAGAAATGGCCAAACCATTCCAGTAACCTTGCCAAGAAAACCCCATGGACAGTTAGTTAGTCAATGGGGTCACAGAGTCAACAAAGGGCTAACCCTCTTAATTTTTAAAGTTATAGCACTGGGTTAAGATTTTTACCACTTAGACCCTATATACATTATTTTATTGTTTTGATGACAATTTATAATCAGCAGTTTGAAAATTATCATTTAAAACTTTAGTTTTGATACTCCCATAATCCAGTAAAGATGCAATGAACAATAGTTCATTGTTAGATAATACTTTTATAAGATTTGCAAAGTGCTCGCTGCACAGTTAATTTGACTTCATGAATGTCTTGTTAATTCTGATTGGACCTTAAAAAAAATTGTAGAAGAGATTGTCTTCTAAAACAACAATTATGAAGTGCAGCAAATTTCTTTCAGAATTTCCAAAGAAACTGACAGTAAAAAAATCTAATTAGCCCAATGCCCCCTTCCTATATACATATGAAGGAATACCCAATTATCTTGAAAAAGGCAATTAAAATACAATTAATAATCTTAAGACATGTTATAATTCATTTGATAATTACATTTCTCATGGAGATACTGTCAACATATACTGTGAAACTGTAGCTCCATCATGTTTATAAGCATCATGGACAATATGTTCACTGCTCTGTTGTTCTTAAATGCTGTGTTGCAGTTTTTCTTAACAGGTAATAAGTGACATAAAACATATCTGATTTCCTGATTCATAATTTCAGTTCTATCTAATATGTTGCTATGAACCCATGCCTTCATTTTATGCACATTAGAAGATGATTTAAATGGCCAAACTAAGAAAAACAGTAACCACATCTTTACTTCACATGCAAAAGGATAAAAATGAACATTAGTTTTGACTTATAGCTTTTAAAGAGTCATAGCATAATGCCATTCTAACTGTATTTTCATTCTCAAGGTCTCCACTCTTCAGAAATACCCATTAAATTTGGTATCAGTCAAAAAAGTTAAAATAAGTCACATGTAGATGACAATAAATATAGAAAAGCTCTGTATTCAATGGTATCTCATTATTTTTAAAATATATCATTTCTGATTTTTTTCTTGCTTTTACCATGAGGGAAAAAATTATAATTATAGTAGTTTTAAAACATGCTGTCAGAAAATGTACTTTTTAAACTAGGGAGAAAGAGTCCATCCTACAAAATGCTATTTTTCTTTATATAATGTGAAGTAGAATAAATATTTTTTTAAAAATACCAAAGACTATACAGTATTGGTATATTTATTTCTTTGAGAAGGTGCTCTGAATCTCAGACAGCATAAATATTATGGAATGTGATGGTTGCCATGGTAACAAATAAATAGGAGAAGACAATCCATGTAATTTTTTCAACATTTTGACTTTTTTCATAAATATGCATATTTTATAGGTAAAGGATCATTCAGTCCTTTCCTCACTTCTTCTTTTACAGATGAACATACTAGTTCTTTATTCATTTTTATATAAGCATCTATATTTTATTAGTTAGCAAAGGAACAGGTTTAAGAAGTTTAAAAATTATATGGAAATCAAATTTTTCATATATTTTTTTACAGAATTATACTTTAAAAAGTGCCTTTCATTCTTACTGTTTTATTTAAGCTAAATGTAAGGACAAGAAGTCTGGTTTTCTTCCGAGATATAAAATTTCCATTTATTTCATGTGAATTTATTTCACATGAATCATGTACCATTTCTCACTGGGGAAGGTTAGATGAACTTGTCTATCAGAGAAAGACCAGAAGTTTGGTTTTGTAATTCTAAAGAGTCTCTCCTGTTGGAATTTGGCTCTAAATGCCTTCAGCTCCATTTTTAAAATATGAATTTAAATCTTTCCTAATCACATACGTACTGTCCTAGAATGAACATGTGTATCTAAAGTCTTCTGTATCTGAATGGAATATGCTGACACTATTTTAAGAAAGTATGCTTTAAGAAGTGCATTTTAAGATGGTACTAGGACATCTATTCAACACACACATTTACAGAATACTTTCTGTGTGCCAGTAGTGCACTAAGTCAGTCAGTCAACTAGCATTTATTAAACACCTACTATGGGCCATCTGTAAAATGAACTGGAGAAGGAAATGGCAAACCCTTCCTGTGTCTGTGCTAAGAAAATCCCAAATGGGGTCAAGAAGAGTCAGACAAGGCAAAACAACTAAATAACAATGTTTGCCGCTGTGCTAAGTGCTAGGAGGATAAAGAAAGGTAAAAAACCGGTCCCCACTCTCAAGAAACTCAGTCCAATGAGGGGGATGACATGCAAAGAATTACATAGAAGCAAGATATATACAGGCAAATTGGAGAAAATCAACGGAGGGAAGGCACTGTGATTGAGGAGGACTAAGCAGAAGGTGGAACTTTAGCTAAAACTTGAAGGAAGGACCTGGAAGGGGGAGAGCATAAGTGCTTAACAAAGGGTTTAGGGGGCAGAGCCAAAATGGCAGCTGGAAAGCAGGAACTTGCATGAGCTCCCACCCAGGTCCCTCCAAACACCTATAAAAAATGGCTCTGAACAAATTCTAGAACTGCAGAACCCACAAAATAGCAGAGGGAAGCAGGGCTCCAGCACAGGACAGCCTGGATGGTTACTGGGTAAGGTCCATCCCACACAGAGCAGGGAGTGAGGTGGAGCAGAGCCCAGCATGGGCTGCGCTGGACCAACCAGACCAGGGCCCTAGTGCCCTGAATCAGTGAGCTGTGACAGTTACCAGACTTCTCAACCCACAAACACCAAAGACAACAGAGAAGGTTAGTGGGAAAAGCTGCAGGGGACATAGTGAAAGGAGTTCGCCTTTCGGCCACCGCCCCAAGGGCAGCAGAGGTGGTACAGCTCTGAGGAACTACAGCTGCAGTTGCTTCAGGCCCCAGGCCCACCTGGTGGGAGGAATTAAGTGGCAGATCTGAGCAGGAGTGCAGAGCCTGCTTAAGATCTGAGTCGCCTGGGCTGGTGGTTCTTGGGGGAGGAGAAGCGCTGGTGTGGCACAGCTGGCTGCATTAAAATAGCTCTGAAACAACAACGCATCCCCTCAAGCTTGGAGCAAAGTACTCTCTACTCTACAAGCAGTCATATCCCAACAAAAAACTCAAGGGTCAAGTTAGTTGGCTGGGAACATGGCCAGGCACTGAAAACAGACTCAGATTCAGACTCAGACTTTGGAATTTTTCTTTGGTGACAAAGAAGACCAAAACATACAGACAGAAGTCAACAAAGAGCCTACATCAAAAGCCTCCAAGAAAAACATGAACTGGCCTCAAGCCATGGAAGAGCTCAAAAAGTATTTGGAAAAGCAAGTAAGAGAAGTAGAGGAAAAATTGGGAAGAGGAATGAGAATGATACAAGAAAACCATGAAAAAGAAGTCAATGACATGCTAAAGGAGACCCAAAAAATACTGAAGAAAACAACACCTTAAAAAATAGACTAACTCAAAAGCAAAAGAGCTCCAAAAAGCCAATGAGGAGAAGAATGCCTTGAAAGGCAGAATTAGCCAGATGGAAAAGGAGGTCCAAAAAACCACTGAAGAAAATACTACCTTAAAAATTAGATTGGAGCAAGTAGAAGCTAGTGACTTTATGAGAAATCAAGGCATTATAAAACAGAACCAAAGGAATGAAAAAGTGGAAGACATTGTGAAATATCTCATTGGAAAAACCACTGACCTGGAAAATAGATCCAGGAGAGATAATTTAAAAATTACTGGACGATCTGAAAGTCATGATCAAAAAAAGAGCCTAGATACCATTTTTCAAGAAATTATCAAGGAGAACTGCCCTGATATTCTAGAACCAGAGGGTAAAATAGAAATTGAAAGAATCCACTGATCACCTCCTGAAAAAGATCCCAAAAAGAAAACTCCTAGGAATATTGTTGCCAAATTCCAGAGCTCCCAGATCAAGGAGCAAATACTGCAAGCAGCCAGAAAGAAACAATTTGAGTATTGTGGAAACACAATCAATCAGGATAACACAAGATCTAGCAGCTTCTACAGTAAGGGATCAAAGGGCTTGGAATATGATATTCCGGAGGTCAGTAGAGCTAGGATTAAAACCAAGAATCACCTACCCAGCAAAACTGAATATCATGCTCCAAGGCAAAATATAGACTTTCAATAAAATAGAGGACTTTCAAGCTTTCTCATTGAAAAGACCAGAGCTGAATAGAAAATTTGACTTTCAAACACAAGAATCAAGAGAAGCATGAACACGTAATCAAGAAAAAGAACAAGAAAAAGAAATTGCAGGGGACTTACTAAAGTTGAACAGTTTTATTTACATTCCTACATGGAAAAATGATGTGTATAATTCATGAGACCTCAGTATTAGGGTACTTGAAGGGAATATAGATAGATAGATAGATAGATAGATAGATAGATAGATAGATAGATAGAGGGCACAGGGTGAGTTGAATATGAAAGGATGATATCTAAAGAAATAAAATCAAATTAAGGGATGAGAGAGAAATATATTGAGAGAGGGAGAAAGGGAGAGATAGACTGGGGTAAATTATCTCATATAAAAGTGGCAAGAAAAAGCTGTTCTGTTGGGAGGGAAGAGGGGCAGGTGAGGGGGAATGAGTGAATCTTGATCTCATTGGATTTGGCCTGAGGAGGGAATACCATACACACTCAATTGGGTATCTTACCCCACAGGAAAGAAGGAGGAAGGAGATAAAAAAGGTGGGGCAATAGAAGGGAGGGCAGATAGGGGGAGGAGGTAATCAAAAGCAAACACTTTTGAAAAGTGACAGGGTCAAGGGAGAAAATTGGATAAAGGGGGATAGGATAGGAAGGAGCAAAATATAGTTAGTCTTTCATAACATGAGTATTGTGGAAGGGTTTTGCATAATGATACACATGTGGCCTATGTTGAATTGCTTGCCTTCTTAGGGAGGGGTGGGTGGGGAGGGAAAAGGGGAGAGAATTTGGAACTCAAAGTTTTAAAAGAAGATGTTCAAAAAAAAGTTTTTGCATGCAACTAAGAAATAAGATATACAGGCAATGGGGCATAAACATCTATCTTGCCCTACAAGAAAGTAAGGGAAAAGGGGATGGGGGGAAGTGGGATGACAGAAGGGAGGGTTGACTGGGGAAATGGGGCAATCAGAATATATGCCATCTTGGAGTGGGGGAGAAGATAGAAATGGGGAGAAAATTTGTAATTCAAACTCTTGTGAAAATTAATGCTGAAAACTAAAAACATTAAATAAATAAATGATGTTTTAAAAAAAAGATAGGGTTTATCCAACTATTGTTGGACAGATAGATAGTTGGATGGATGAATAAATAGATCAATATGCAAAAGAAATAGAATAAAAGGCCTTTGCCCCCCTTGGTATTAAGGAATGTAAAATGAAGGTGAGGGAACAAAAATATACTCATTATAACTTGTCCATTCAACATTTATTAGCATAGAAATATAGAATAAGACAGTCACTTTTTATTTATCACTTTTCTCAATTCATAGAATCTCAGAATTGGAGAATATCTCAGAGGTAATCTAGTCCAATTCATACAAATAAAGAAAACCTTTGTCAACCATACTTGTCATATGCTCATAGATCTTTGCCTGAAAACTTCTATTTAGGGAGAACGCCTTACCTGCTGATGCATCCTATTCCACTTATAGAGACTTCGAATAGTTAGAAAGTTCTTCCTGACATTGAATCTAAATCTGCTTCACTCACTGCCCCTGGTTCTGCCTAGAAAGGCCAAACATAATCTCATATTCTGTAGGATGCCCTTTAAATACTTGAAGACAGCTAGTATGGTCTTCTCCAGGCCAAAAAAAAAATACCAGTTGGTGCAACCAATGAGAGCATAACATAATCTCAATGTGCTTTATCATCCTCATCAAAATATTTTTTCTTGTTGCCTAACCTTAAATTCAATCCTATCAATTAAAAATATCTCAACTAAGTGTGAAAAGACATATGAGATGCCTCTGATGCACCACTGGGTGAACTGGATCGATATTTCACAGGAAAAGTGTTCATACTGACTGAGGAACACTGGTCTTGCCCTAGGGTGTCATCTATAAAGTTTAAAGCTAGTTTGGAACAGAAGTTATTCAAGAGATTGGAGCAGGTGTGGCATTTCAGTGAACTAAGGTGAGTACTTTGGCTTCAGATTAAGTCTACTTCTCCTTTGCCCTCCTCTCCTTTGACCAGAGAAGGACATAAAGGGTGGTGAATGGTCTAGAGCAGAGGTGGGGAACCTGTGGCCTTAGTCCTCAAGTGTGGTCTTTTGGATAAGGATATGTTCTGTAAAGCTTGGATTCAGTCAAAGGGCCACCCTTGAGGACCTAAGGGGCCACATACAGCCTCAAGGCTGAAGGTTCCCCACCCCTGTTGGACTTCCTTTATTGTCTTAGCATTGTCCTCCCAGACAACAATGAATATGACATAGGAAGACAGATTCATAGGTCCACAAGAAATTCAGCAAAGAAGCTATACCATCCCTAAGGGGAACTTCTTAAGTACCCCATGAAGAGGAAAAAAGAGCTTCCAGCAGCCAGGAACTATGAATTACTACTTTGCCTAATTGGAAGTATAAATATACAATACGCTATATATAATTAAGGATTAAACATGCAATATGTACAATAGAAAAAGTGATCAAACCCATAAATGGTCTATATTTATGGTTCTGCCTACTTATACTTCTATTAAACAATGCTAAAATCAGAAAGACACAATGCCTTTATTACAATTGTTATTTCTTAAAATGTTTGCTAAGCCTAGATCTACACTGTGAAATGACAGATTTGTGCCTTCAAACATACTGAATGAAATTCAAATATATGTTCATTTACTCAAAGCTAGACCTCTTGAGATATTTAGCTCTAATAAAAAAAACTGTAACTTATAAATGTATTGTTTTTCCTTATTTCTTCAGTCATTCAACAATCTTTTATTTAATGTCTTTGCCAAATATGCTGATGAGGTTGCAGAGATACCCACCCCCTTCTCCTAAGTTTAATAGTGAATGTTCTGGTTCCAGTCTTGGTATACAAAAACATGATAAAATTGGAGAGTATTAATTATCCAAATAATGGTTTGGGGGATATCCTGTAGAGTGGAGTAGTGGCCAAGGAGCAGTATCATTAGTTTGAAATAACTTTATAGAAAAGGCAGTGTTGATTTCAATACTATTCTTGGAGCTGGCACTGGAAGTGGTGAGGGAAGAGGAGGAAGCAAAGCATGGAATGTGTATGGCTGGGAAGTGGGGTGGTAGGCCTGGATCTAAGTGAAAGAAAACACAAAGTCCATTCATATCCATCAGATCCTTGGGCCCCAGGGATCAGAGCCCAATTTCCAGACAAAGGTGATGAGGGTAGAATATAGGCAGAATGGAATGGAGACATCCAGGATGTATTATTCATAAATACATGCAACCACACATACATACACATATGTATGTGCATATGTAACATGCATGTGTACGTAAATGTATGACTGCATTTGTATATGTGTTGTTCAGTTGTTTCAGTTGTGGATGACTCTTCATGACTCCATTTGGGTTTTTTGTGGCAAAGACACTAGAGTGGTTTGCCACATCCTTCTCCAGATCATTTTACAGATGAGAAAACTAAAGCAAATAGGGTTAAGTAATTTGCCCAGGGGCACACAGCTAGTAAGTGTCTGAGGCTGGATTTGAACTCAGGAAAGAGGAGTCTTCCTGACTCCAGATCCAGTACTCTATCCACTGTACCACATGTCAAAATGTTTCGTTGTTGTTTAGTCCTTTCAGTCATGTCTGACTCTTTGTGACCCCATTTGGGGTTTTCTTGGCAAAGATAATGGAGTGGGTATCTGCATACATACATACATACATACATATATATATATATATATACACACACACATTTGTATATATTTCTATACATACATATACACATAGCTGCTTTGTACATAGTAAGCACTTAATAAATGCCTATTTATTCATTGAATCATACTTTGATACTGTAATGGAGCTGTCATCTCCACTTGCACAGATAATAGTTCCTCAGTGTCTTCTCATTTATGGCACTTCCTATCTACGTCTTCCCAAAAATCTTTGAAAACAAAAGCAACCTAATGCACTTGGATACCCATCTCTAGGCCATTTAAAATTTTGCAAGCAGCAGTGTACCACCTAGGATGTCTATCTGGCACCCTTTGCCTTTGAACGTAATTGACAAATCTCCTTTTCCAATTATCCATTTCCTTGATTACATCTTCTTCACCACTTCTTGCACGCAAGTCATCCTTGGGGGCTGTACCCAACATGTATCCATCATGAGGGAAGAGGAATTAGACCTGTTTGGTTTGGCCTCAGAAGGTGAAACCAACAGTGAAGTGTGAAGGTTGCAAATAGTCAGGTTTAGGTTTGAGGTTGGCAAAAACTTCCCATGATAAGAGCAACGCAATAGAGAAACAGGCGGCCTCAGAAGTTGTAGATTCTTCTTGTTAAGTACATTGCAGCAGAGACTGTTTTAAAGGGTATGGGTTGTAATAGATGGTCACTGAAGGCTCTTCTAACTCTGAAATTCTGTGACTCAGTGACCTCTCCATTTCCCTTTGGGTAACCTACCATTTTAATTCTTAAAAAATCATGGTATTCCATGATATTTAGCTATAGTGCACCATTAAGAGACTATGTTAAAGTGCATTTTTGTGTCAGCAAGAAGCTTATAATCAATTCTAGGGCAATTCATTGTTCATCTATTGAACTTTTATAACTTATATTTATACTAACTGGAAGGTAAGGCAGACTCTTGGGAGAATCAACATTGTGTCAAGCCTCCTCAGGCAAACTTATGGGAGGGCATGGATGAGAATTGCACAAGATGGGCAGGATTGAATGAGTTGGGATCAACATCCCAAGGAACTCCTGAAGCAATGAGGTCCCAGACCTACTGGAACATACATTTTTGCACATGTGTGGATGCAAAAAGGTATGTATTCTAATGTCTTTATTTCCTTTTTATTCAAAATTCATGCCAGAATTTTTACAATAGGTGAGATTTGGACTTTACGGATTAAGAGATAGAATGGTTTTTACTACCAATGACCTTGTCTTATAAATGTTTTCTTTGTTTAATCTAATCCATCAAGCAAACATTTATTAAACATCTACCATGTGTCAAGTACTGTGCTAGGTGTTAGGGACACAAAGATAAAAATGAAATGTGAAGGAGTCCCTGCCTTCGAGGAACTGACATCAGTGAACAGAATGGGTACATAAATAGGTACATAAAATATGCACAAATAAATACAGGATATATTTTGGGTGGGGACAGCTTTAGCAACTAGGGGAATGAGGAAGGGTTTCATGTTGAAGTTGTTGCTTAAATGTAGTTCTGACAGAAACAAGGGATTCTAAAAGGCATAGGTGAGGTAAAAACACATCCTAGGTATGGCACATCCAATGCACAGGCACAGAGGTGGTGAATGAAGCAAGAAGACCAGATTGGCTAGACCACAGAGGATGAGAAGGAAGGAACTGAGCATTAATTAAATACCTAATATGTGCCAGGCACTGTGCTGAGTACTTTATAAATATTGTCTCATTTGATCCTCACAACAACCCTGGAAGGTGGGTGCTATTATTATGCCCATTTTACAGTTGAGGAAACTGAGGCAGACACATGTTAAGTGACTTGCTCAGGGTCACACAGCTAGCTAGCATCTAAGGCTGAATATAAAGGTGAGTGTTCCTGACTCTGGGCCTACTCTTCTATCCACTGAACCTCTTAGATGCTGCTTAGAAGAAGAATAATGAATAAATGGCTAGAAAAGTAGGATGAGGCTTGGTTTTGAAGGGCTTTAACCACTAAGCTATTGGGTAGGGTTGATTTAGTAGGTTATATTGCTTGTGTAGTATGGGTCTGGCTTGGCATACTTCCAGGATCTCTTCCCAGCCTATGGCTGCCTTGCTCATGTGTCATCTGAAGCCACTCCCTTAATATCAAGGTGATTCTGCAGATAGGGATAGCCACAGAGACACAAGTTACTCTCGAAATCCTAGGAATAACCCTGGTTTCAGGGAAATATGTGTCTACACCTCTCACTTGTTCATGAAAACACTGGTGCATTTTCCATTTACACGAATCAATCACAAAGACATCATAAGTCACGTCGACAAGTCATCAATCATTTATTAATCATTTGCTATGTGTCAGACCCTATGCAAAGCACATTAACTCTTAAACATGAAAACAAGAATGCAAAGTGAAGAATAATCATAACATAATATTTGTTAAATAGAAGACAAAAATTGCGATCAAAGCGTATCAGTCCATTTAAATACTTGGCTAACATTCTCCCAATAATGCACACAATGTCTGTGCAATGAGAAAGTGAGCACAAACTTATAAGACCCAAGCAGTGAGGGACATAAGTAGAGAAAACCCATGTGCCTGGGCCAACTCACAACTCTGCACTCGAGGACTGGATTTCTGCTGTCTCTTTAAAGAACACTCTGCAACAAGTATCTATCTACTGGGCAGAATCATTCCTCTACTCCATTGCTGGAGGAAGCTATCTCTGAGTCACTTTGGGGCTATTAAAGTAGCATTAAGTTCCATTAGCAAACTGCAGCCTTAAACCTGGGATCTCCAGAGTTTCCAAGGTTTGCTCCCTACCATATACTGAAGCAGCATGACATTTGGTGACAAGGGGTTCCTTTTAATCCAGAGATCTGTAAAACTATTCAGGTCAGCTCTCTATACACTGAGGGGCTTAGCCATAGTGGGTGGTCAAGGACGACGTGAGCAAGCCTCTGCTCTCTCAAGCTATAGGTGGACCTACAGAACAAGGCAGGCTTTATCGGAGCCAGCTCCTCACATAGCAGAGGAAGTTACTTTCTCCAATCAATTCTCAATAGCAAAGGTCTCCTCCAATCTGATCAGTTCCCTGTATCAACTATAGATCCTGTCTGTCTCTTGTCAGCTGGTCTCAGCTTCTGTCAGCTTCTCATCTTTGTGGGCTTCTGTGTTCTGTCTTCTGATGTTCTGGCTCCCATAGGCAGCTTTACTCTTTGGCTTCTTTGTGTCTTATCAGTTTTGGCCTCTCAGCTGGCTTCCAATACTTCACATCAAAGTCTTCTCATGTCGTGACCTACTTCTATCTTAGGTGGAGAATCCCCAAATCGACATTTCTGTAAGATATGGCACAGAGTAATTATATAACACCTACATAGCCCCCAAATAGTTCTTTGACTCAGATTTCCCTGATAATAAACTTCCAAATCTAAAAAACAGTCAAATGTAAATTAGCTCCTCGGGAGAGCACACAGGGCAGGTATCTTTACAATTCACATTCTTTATGTGCTTTCCCATTCTATTCTTTTTGGGACTCTGCATTCTTCCCAAGCACTTTTTTTCCTGTGGGGCAGCTTTTCCCTCAGGTTCTCTTAGAACCGGCTGCTTTTCTCTGCATCTCAGACAAAATGTTCTTTGTCTGCCTCCTTCCGTAAATAAAATGCCCAGACGACAAAGAAGTACCTTATATTTTTATTTGTACATAATGCAATAGGAGCTAAGACATAGGACTGTTACGGTTTATAATCTATATGGTGGAAAACAGGCAGGAGGAAGACCTGACATAGATGGACAAATGAAAGAGGGCATCATATGACAGATGTCAAGTTGTAGGCATAGCTTTTAAAGTCATAGTGGGTGAACTGGTTTTTGAGTCCCTGGTTTGCAAGAGGAACAAGAAAGATTTGAGTTTTGAATGGTATGATGAAGGAAAGTAGGTTGGGACTCCTTTTCCCTATTCTACATCTCTGGAAGTTCTCGAAGCCTTCTCTGTACGCTAGTTTTGATATTAGTTTAGTGAAGACAATTCTAGAAAATTGTTTATGCTAAGTTTTGATCCTGAATAGATCAGGAAAAGCATTTTCATGGGATAGAGTATAAGCCTGGATTCTTAAATATAAGCAGATTTGGTGACTATGGTAATATGAAATTATAAGTGATTTTTCATGGATTTATATAACTTATGTTAGCTATCGATGATTATAAACATATTTAGGGTGAATCTTTAAAAGCATTTCTCTATAATTCTTAAGGAGTAAGTCCTAGTATCATAAGATAGTTTGTATGTACTTCTCAAACTTTTATTATAATGCCAACATTCATTAATGAACAATGCAAAACTGTCAGGTAAAAGAGAATCCCCGTGATAAACTGCTTAACAAGATGAGGCGCCATACAAGGTAACTCAAGATTCCTTTGAAACCTAAATAATGTAATTAAATATTGATTGCCTAACCTAAGATAACCAGCAACATCAAATAATGATGAAATTTGAATCCACATTATGTGTTGAGGAATCTGACCATTATTTCTTATACATCATATTGTAAAATGAAAATAGTCTAACTGATACTGAATGAGGAAGTAAAAAAAAATATATTGAATATATGTACGAAATATTCTAGGAGTAACTTTTTAAAATATTAAGAGAAAAACTAACGTGTGAGAAGATAACATGGATGTTTTTTCTCCCTCATTTCTTTTGTTTATGTCCTTCTCTTCCATTTAATTTCCATTTTAGTACTGCTTTTAGTTGCCCTCTGCTCGTTTCTACAGCTTCCTCCCGAAAAACAGAAATATAATGACGTTTATCTACTGAAACTAAAGGGCAGATTTCCAAGATTTTGATCCATTTAAAAGAAGTACTGTCTCTGGGGAATGGAAATGAAAAAAAACATGTTCATTAAAAAAAATTAAGAGAAAAGAATTAGCTTCAATGATGAGGCAGATAAGTTTATCCTAGGAACACAGAAAAACATAAACACCAGTAAGCAACTAACATGGCTTTATAATAGCAAAATGTGGCAATATGTTTTCCTATGTTAGAGAGAAAGACCACACAAAGGAAAAGTGTTGAGTTCATCTTGATATTGGTAGAGCTTGAGACCCCATTTGATCATACTCTACTCAATGAGCTAGGGTCTAGGTATGGCAGGTGAACTACATGCTTAAGAGTTAAACTGAGTAAACTACTAGTCACTGGGAAAACATTTCAAATAGTGTCTCCAAAGAATACGTCATCAGTTCTAGTAAATTCTTTACTGAAGAGACAAATCATTTGGAATCCTTTACCTTGGTCTCTTTTTCCATAAAGTCCTTTCTAGGAGGGCACTGGAAGTGCAGTTTTCCTTTTTGAGGTTCATGTTCTCCATGTTGTTCAGGCCTTCTTTCTCCTTCCCTTAGGAAACTTATATTTATATGGCAGTCATAGAGCTATGTGTTTTAGCAGAGAGATTCTATACTTGAATTGGACAGAACTTAATTTATGTGAGGAATCTGGGAGGGGCAGAGGGAAGTTTTGCTTTCTTCCACAGTTTAGATGGCACTTTTTGTGAATGTGATAAAAGCACCTTTTCTTCTCCCACTAGGAAGTAATTAGAAGGTTACCTGCCTGGTGCTACCAGTGTTTAAAAAGTAAATGTTGGTATAAGTAAATGAGATAAGCCATCTAAGACATCAGAAGTGGAGAGACCATAGAGACTCCAGCCATGTAGATGAGGAAGACAACCCAGCCATTAGACTACTGTCAGTATAGTGTTTTGATAGATCCTTTATTTCAAGTACAGTCTACTAATGTCTTCTCATCTTATGGGGCACTTGACCATGACCTCCTATAAATTCTCCACAGTGGGTACATTCAATGTGCTGAGACAATTTCTCTAAATAGCCTGGCACCACCTGAGTGGGAACCATCTAACACTCTTGGCAGATGACTGGCCTACTTTCTCTTCCAGTCATGTGATTCTCTCTGATGTTATCACATCTGATAAAGACATATCTAGAACTATTCCAATTATTAGAACTGGACTGCTGTTATCTTCAAACTATAAAGCACTCCATTTTTCAAATTGCCTGGTCACTGAAAGATGTATAAATTATGTACACTTTCTGTACTTAGGCACTTAGGAAAAATCACACAAGTCAGATAAGCAGGGTAGAGACTGTCCCCAGGAACATCAATCAAGGCAATAGGTATAAGGAAGGAACTCTAGGGCAAACCAGGTAGCTTCTCCTTATCCCTGCCCCACACCAGCAAGATTCCCATTTTATCACAGTACTCTCTTGTGAGAAAGAGATCCGGCAAGTTTGAAAAAGTTATCATATTTTTAAACTATCACATTTTATGACTGGAAATAATATGGGCTTATTATACTAAAATTATAACGAATAATTTGATATATCTAAGTAATAAAACTGGCATACTAGAAGTGTCACTAGATATTCAGTAGCATGGTCAGAGGAACAGAAGAAGACTTCTCCTCACCTCCCTCTTTCAAAGCGACTCTGAGATGTCACTGAACTAAAAGTAGCAATCTGATTCTAATCCAAGATTTGTTCAGATATCTATGTTGTGAGATTGTCTGCCTTGATCATATCACTTCCCTAAACATAGTCCTACAATGACAACCTAGAGTCTAATAAGTAAATCCTGTAGTCCTTGGCCCAGCAATAAAAGCCTCCACAATCTCTACCATTCCCTTCCAGCTTTATCTCACACCATTCCAGAAGTCACATTACATAATTCTGTCAAGTTGGACGACTCAATAGACTTTCCTTGGATCTGATGCTTTCTGAAACCTGCACCTCTGCTCACCTTAAACTCCCTATGCTTGGAATGTTGTTTCTGTCTCCTTCCTCCATCAGCACTCAACAATCCTGACATCAAGCTCAAATGTCACTCTTCCACAAAGTTTGAAATTTACTTTTAGTCTATTCCCCCCTTCTTCCCCCACCCCCTCCTCCCCCACTATTCACACCTGCATGATGATGGTGGCTGTGGTGGTTGGTGGTGGTGATGATAGTGGTGGTGATGATGATGATAATGGTTGTGATGATGGTGATAGAATAATAACTCACATGTAACACTTCAAGGTTAACACAGCCTAGTTCAGCATTTTGTATCTCTCCTAGGTACTTAGCATATTTTATTTTATATTGGACTTATTTGTATAATTGTCTTATCTCTCCATTAAAATGTAAGTTTCATGAGCATAGGGACCATATCTTATTTCACCTTTGTATCTCTCCCAGCACCTAGCACTGTGCTTTGAACATATAAGTGCTTATAAATGTTGGATTAATAAACTTAATTGATTTCTTATTTTCCAAATTTGATTTTCATTGTTGTACTTAAATAGATGTGAATAATAAAGTCAAATTTTCATAATAAATTCAAATATGGAAACTACTAAAAGTAAACCTGAAATTCAGATAGATAGAAATTTTGTAAAAATGTAGTTTAAATAAATATGCAGATAGTTCAGATAGATTTGCATTGCAGACCAGGATTTATATTAGAGACAAAGATGGAAAGCCAAGCAGTCTTTCAAATTATTATATGTGACTGAATTTTCTCCAATGCTCCTGCTCACCTGCAGCACATCAGACAAGGTAATAATTTATGATAATCACATGAAAATATACAATTAATATTCATCACCTCTCATTTCTCATCACTTTAGATGATCAGTAATGCAGAGTAAAAATGCTGTCAGATTTCTAATTGCTTTGTAATGGGCTTGAAACAGGGAAATCATTAAAGGCAAACAATCTGTCATTTGTCTGTTACTTTAACTATCACTAAAAAAAACTCATTAAAGAAATTGCTAATGAGCTACAAAAGACTGTACTCAAGGTGCTTCTGCAGTACATTTTTAAAACAATAATGTAAATTGCTTAAATGATTCCCAAGATATATTGTAATATTTTTGTGAAAATTCATCAGAAAATATTTTTCGATGCATTTTAAAAGCTGTTTGATTTCATTATTTTGACATTTCATCCATCATTCCAATAATCACTTTAGGAGATAAGCCTTTTTTTTCATTAGCCTTTAAGTAACTAAACCAAAAGGCTGAAAGAAGCCAAAACACAAAATTTGTTACTTGTAAAGTGACACCCATTTAAAAAGGAGGGTTGGGGGTAACCAAAAGAATAAAGTCAAGAGTGAACACTTGACTTCAAACTTTATCTACTTTGGTCACCTTTTAATACTTGAAGCTGCAATGTTTTGTATGGTTTCCTTTTCAATTACTGGTTTTGCATGAAAGGTTTTTATCCAGCTTTAAATACTAAGGGGTAAATGCATTTGCTAGACTGAGATCTTCATAGTATTCTCCAAGATGCTTGTTTCATGAGAAGTTTTTGAAGAAAAAAGGCAGCTTGAATAATCTTGATAGATTTGTATTTCTGTTTTAATGACAGGATTGCAAAACTGTATGGATGTTTTGTTAAGTGAAATATCCTTTGCTCTTGCTGAACTAAAGAGATGAAAAGAATGCTTTTTTGTGGTGTCACATTTTGGAGAATAAAACATGATAGCTTTATGACTGGAGGACATTGATATTATTAATCATATTTGATTATCACGTGAAGATGAATTCGACTTACTGTATCAAAAAATATAACATTCATTAGTAAAAGTTGACCAATATAGTGTCTTTTATATAGAGACAACTGAATAAATATCTGTTGAATTGTTTATTTAAGTGGACATATTCACTAGAAACTACAAAAAGCACAAATAAATAAATAAAATGGAATATTCAATCGAAGGTTGATATGCTCTAGAGTGAATCTAAAGCTAACTTCAAAAGGTTTCATAACACCCTGGAAACATCTTCATTATACTCTCTAATTGACTTAAACATACTTCATATCAACTGTTTAACACATTTTAACCTACAAATTAACACCACTTGTTCATTCAGATTAACCTTTCATCTGTGAGCCAATTATGTGACAAAAATAAAATCAACTTTTTAAAAAATTCAGGTTTAAATTATAGTAACTAAGCATAAGTCAGGAGGAGGGGAGAGATTTCAAAACAGAAGGAAATGTTACACATCATAAGTAGCCAGAAGAGAGCATCACAAGGTCAGAAGGAAAGTTATAGAATAACTGGAAAACTCAGAGAAAAACCAGAGAGATAATGAGCCAAAGAAATCACAGAACACACAGAAAGTGTGGTTAGAAGCAATTTGGTTTTATTTTTTTTCCTTCAATGTGGGCATTTTCATTTGAACTGGTCTTAAGTCAGTCTACAGCTAAAGCTCCTCGCCTCTCCCAAGTACTGGCACCAATCTCATAAAACTTGTGGGGAGATTGTAAAGTCTTCTTTCACCTCTATGTTGGGGGCACGGAGGGAATTTAGGAGGCCATTCATTATGGCTCTGACCCAAAAAAAGGAACACGTATTAAGGCAGAAGAACAAAAAGGTTTTTTTTTTAAAGGGTTACATAATTTACATGTAAAGCATAGCAGTACCTTACCCCCACCCCACCTCCCCATCTGGATTTTTGTTACCTAGCTCCTTTGCTCTAGCACAGCAGGACAGCCTTCATAGAAGCAACTAACTCTGTAGCAATGCATTATATTTGTTATGACTACTAAAAAAACCCTCACAAATGTATAACTAGAGTCTTGAAGACACACTGTAGAACTTTGGAGACGTTTGCCTCCAACATACTTAAGACTACTCATCACCTTAACTGTTCCAGTTTTTAAATCCTGAGTCAAGTGCCAAAACAAAAACAAAAACAAAAAAAACAAACCAAAACTAAAACTAAAACCAAATAAAGCCACGCCAATCTCATCCCTTTCTTTGGGGAGGAGGGAGCAATTATCATGTCACATCCCTTGAGAAAAAAAAAAGATAACCCAAAATCCACAAACAGTTCATTTAGAAGCATTTGCGGTAGACAGTGGAGAGCTCAGATTCATATACATTCATCATATATTCATCATCATACTCCTACATCTGCTGGAAGGTAGAAAGAGACACCAGGATGGAACCTCCAATCCAGATGGAGTAGCTGCGCTCAGGTGGGGCAATGATCTTGACTTTCCTTGTGCTGGGATCTAGGGCTGTAATTTCCTTGCGCATCCTGTCAGCCTGGGTATATCCAAGTCCAGTGCGCTATCCACTGGCCCATCTCACTGTCTCCATTTCCTAATTGTCTAATGTGGGAGTAGGCTTGGATGGCTTTAAGGTCCTGTCCAGCTCTAAGTCAATAATACCACAAGGGAAAGGATATGAGCAGAAAGCCTTGCAGGTGGAGAGGTCTTTCTTGGAATAGGACAATGGCATGTGGGAAGGTCAGAACAATATTAAGGAAGAATAATCTAGTATGGATGAAGTTGAAAGTAGATGAACAAGTGTACCATGAAGTAAAGTTGGAAGAAATGCACGGGCTTTGAATATTAGGGTATGGAATTTATATTTTATCCTATGGGCATCTAGAAACCACTGAAGGTCTGGGAGCAAGAAAGACAAAAACTGAGGCCTTGGCAGCAGTGCCAAGGCTACATTACAGAGGTCATATACAGGTCCACTTGGAAAATGCAAGATTTGACGGCTCCAAATTCTTCTGTTCTGATGCCTCATCATGACACAGCAGAGAAACTGGCTATGAAGGCTATATCAATGGAACACAAACTCTGGCAAGATCTACTGTGCTGAAAAGGCTTCAAATCTGACACCCAAAGCAGACTAAGTCTGCTGTCCAAGGACTGAATGAGCCAACTACAGAAAGCCTTATACTACATAGCCTGACCATAACCTGATAATTCTTTAGCCATGAAAACTTATGAAGCAAAGGAAAAATAAATAAATGGCCTATATAGGCGGGTACCTGCCCCACCTCCACAGTGGTGGTAAAGGAGTGACAGAAAAGCATCAACTTCACCATAGGTAGTTTAAATTTGTCTAATGACCAACAAATGAATGTGCTGTTGGAAGAATGCAACTACATCATTAGTGATGGTCTTGAGATAATTGAAATAAGGAGGAAGAAGGAAGTTGCAACCATACTGAAAGATGTTTCATAGTTTCAGCTTATAAAGACAAATGAAAGGTAGAGCCAAGATGGTAGAGTAGAGGCAGCAACCCAGTTGAATTCTCCCAACATTCCCCTCCAAACAACTTTAAAATGATTCCTCAAATCGAATTCTGGAGTGACAGAGCCAACAAAAAGTTGGGATGAGACATTTTTCCAGCCTAAGACAACTTAGGAGATCAGTAGAAGTTTGTGACAGTGGGGTAAGGGCTAGCCTGAAGCACATGCTGGGGCAGCACCAGTGGTGGCTCTTGCAGGTAGCTGTGATAGTAGAAGCAACAGCTTCAAGAGCTCTCAGCCCAGAGAAGCTAAGTGGGTCAGATAATTTGTTAGAAAGAGATTACAGGAGATCCTTTGCTGGCACTGGGTGCAGGACCGAGTGCTGTGGCAAATCTATTGCCCATATGCAGTTCTGGGTTGTAGTTCCAGGGTGGAGAACAGTACTTGTGGTTGGTCACAAGGGACTGGGGACTCTGGCCTTAGTCCAAGGCATAGAGGAATGTCAGCACTTGCAGCTGCAGAAGAACAGGGGCCCTTCCTTGGTAAAGACCAGAGTACAGCCCAGGAGAGGGGTGACCATACCTCTCCCAGGATCACACTACCTTGGAAGTACCAAAAACTTGTAGACTCCCAAAACTAGCTCTGAAAACAGCAGCACCAAAAAGGCTGAAGCTTGGCACAGTGCCTCCCCATTCCCAAGTGAGCAGAGCCCAACTTAAACATAAAGTTCAAAGTCAAGAAATAGGCTAGAACAATGAGCAAACAACAAAAAAAGAACTTGGCCACTAAAAAAAAAAAAGCTATTATGGTGGCAAGGAAGACCAAGACACAAACTCAGAAGAAAATAACAAGGCGAAAACAGCTACAAGTAAACTCTCAAAGAAAAGTGTATAAGCCCAACAAGATTTCCTGGAAGAGTTGTTTTTTTTTTTTTTTAAATAAATGAGTGGTGAAAAAAAAACTGGGAAAAGAAATGAGAGTGATGCAAGAAAATTATGAAAAGAGAATTAACAGCTTGGTAAAAGAGGCACAAAAAATACCGAAGAAAATAAAACAGAATTGTCCTAAGAGTACAAAAAGGCACAAAGATTCACTAAACAAAAGATCTCCTTAAAAGAACAGGCCAAATGGAAAATCTATGCAAAAATTCCTGAAGAAAATAACTCCTTACAAAGCAAAATTTGTTGCTGTTCAGTTGTTTCAGTCATATCCAATTCTTTGTGACCCCATCTGGCATTTTCTTCACAAAGATACTAGGGTAGTTTGCCATTTTCTTCTCCAGCTCATTTTACATATGAAAAAACTGAGGCAAACAGGATGAAGTGACTTGCCCAGGATCACATGGCAAGGAAGCATCTGAGGTCACATTTGAACTCGGGTCTTCCTGACTCCATGCCCAGTACTTTATCCACTGAGCAACCATGCTGCCCAAAAGCAAAATTGGCCAAATGGAAAAAGAGGTACAAAAGTTCACTAAAGAAGATAATTCCTTAAAATGAGAACCGAGCAACTGGAAACTAATGACTCCATGAGACAGCAAGAAACAATAAAACATCAAAAGAATGGAAAAAAATAGAAGAAAATGTGAAATGTCTCAATGGAAAAAGAACTGAACTGGAAAAGTAGGTCAAGAAGAAATAATTTTAAAATTATTGAACTATTTTAAAGCCATGATAAAAAAGGGGGTTGACGGAAGACATCATATTTGAAGAAATTTTCAAGAAGAACTGCTTTGATATCTTAGAACTAGAAAGCAAAATGGAAATGGAAGGAATGCACCAATCATCTTCTAAAAGAAATCCCAAAATAAAAGCTCCCAGGAATATTACAGTCAAATTCCAGAGCCTCCAGGTCAAGGAGTGTATTGGTAATTAAGGTGAGACTTTTTTTTTTTACTGTTTTAGAATGCTAAATTAATTAAGTGCCTTTGATTAAGTCTTACTAGGTGCAAAGCTCCAGGCACACACCCTTTTGCTAACTAGGTGTAGAGCCCCAGGCTCACACCCTTTTGCTGATTAGATGTGAATCCTTTGGGCCCTGAACAGGATAGAAAACTCAAAGGTTAGCATTTTGTCTGGGGCTCTCACTCAT
Organism: Trichosurus vulpecula; assembly: GCF_011100635.1. NCBI lineage: Eukaryota > Metazoa > Chordata > Mammalia > Diprotodontia > Phalangeridae > Trichosurus > Trichosurus vulpecula. The sequence goes on from NC_050578.1 coordinate 242,785,635, forward strand.
AGAGGAGTGTTGATGTGGAGACTCTAGTTAAGAACCCCCCCTCCCCTGCCCCCAGGCTTGCAAACCCAGGTGTTGAAGCCTTCCTGGTAACTATGAATTGTGATTTGAATCAGATAAGGTCTGTCTCTTGATGTTTGTAATTTCTATTTGTATTTGTTCTGAAGTTCAGGATGCTGGCTTTTCCTCCTGAACTAAGCAAATGATATTTTTATGTTTAATTAAAGTGAGATTGTTAACCCCTTAAAGTTACTTTCCTTAGTAAAGCAGATCAAAGAACCTGTGTTAGCAGCCCTTCTGTATGCTGGTTGTTGTTAGTTTTACACAGCCACAGTAGCTGCTAGCCAAATTGTTATTACAAGGAGAAAATATTGTAAGCAGTCATAAAGAAACAATTCAAACATCATGAAGTCACAGTCAAGATTACACAAGATTTAGGAACTTCCATTTTAAATAAGCGGAGGACTTGGAATATAATATTCTAGAAATCGAATGAGCTAGGATTACAACCAAGAATCACCTACCAGTAAAACTGAGTAGCGTCTTTCAGGGGGAAAAATGGATATTTAACAACTTTCTTTTTAATTTTTTAACTGCTTTTCTTTTTGACTTTTTCTTCTTTTATTTTTTCCCAATTATATGTAAAAACAATTTTGACATTTGTCTTTTTTTTAATTTTGAATTCCAGATTATCACCTCCCTTTGCTTAAAGAGTGAGTTTTATCTTGTTTTATTTGTTTGGCCATTGCTTAAGACAATTATTATATTGTACCTCTTAACCTAGCCCTAAGCCATGATTAGCTCTATTAGCTCCTTACATTTTTGGTGTGGTGTCCTATACCCATGATATTGTGCTACCTGGGTTACCATTTGTTTAATCTAAGTACTTTCTAATTTCATTCCATAGAAACAAAGAAGTTGAGAGTTAGAAAAAACCATAAAAATCACCTAGATCATCAGGTTTTTGTAGTTTTATATACTGTACTGGAATATTTACTTTCATGTGATAATTCCCTAATTCTCGAATACTCCGAGTTTAAGAGATTTAGGCTATTGCTGAAATGTCAGATTCACAAAGAATTCTAACAAAAATTCTTTCTACATTTCCAGCATTCTGATACAAGAGTTAAAATGTAAAGTGTTCTGCAAACACTAAAGTGTTATATTCACTATTATCACAAAAATTACAGTCAAATCATGGCTTTGGAAGATCTCTCGGAGATCCCCAAGTCTTCAGGATCACACTTTTAAAATTCCAGATGAGTGAGTTCTCCAATCTTTGTGTGAAACCATTTCTATTCTCTAACTACCATAATTATCAAGAAGTCATTGATTACATCTCACTTACATCCCATTCATCACAATATATCCACTTCATTTAGTTCTGCTCTGGATAAAAGGACAGCTAGACTACCTTTTCTCAATTATAGGATGCTATAACATATCTTTTAAGGAAGATCATTTGCTTACATAATTGAAGCTTTTTGTTTCTAACATAACAAAATCTCACATTTATGACATGCACTTTTCTAACAATTTTCACTTGTATTATTTCACTTGATACAACAACCCAAAGAGGCATGTAGCTGGACAAGTATTGTTGTTCTTTTTACCTTTTTAAGGGTGGGGAAACCAAGAAAGAACCAACTTGTCAAGTAGAGAAGGGAAGCAAATGTGTTTATACAGCACCTACTATGTGCTAGGGACTGTGTTAAGTGCTTTACAAATATTAGCTCCTTTAATCCGTACAGCCTGAGAGGTAGGTATTGTTATTATCCCCATAATACAGTTGAGGGAACTGAGGCAGAGAGCTTAAATCACTTACCTAGGGTCACACAGCTAATAAGTGTCTGATGCCTCATTTGAATTCAGGTCTCCCTGACTCTAGGCTCAGTGCTCTATTCACTTGAGTGGAGTAGCTGTGGCTGAAACTGGTTCTTCTGACTTACTTTAGTGTTCTTTCTCCTATACCATATTGAGAAATGCTATTCCAGCTCCAGTTCAGCAGCCAGCTTGCTACCTGATTAAGATAGAATTCTGTTCAATTCAAAAAGCATTTGTTAAGGGACAAAGCACTGTGTTGAGTGCTAGGGATAGAGACAAAAAAAACAAAAACAAAGTAACACCCAGAAATACATCTAATCCTTTCAGGAAGCTAAACAGATACAATATGGATACACAAAAGTGAATACAAAGTAATGAAAAGTAATTTAAGAGATGTCAAGATATTATTAGGAGACACGTTGTTTTCCAGAGTGCATTTTGGGTTAGGGTTAGCAAGCAAGCTGTGCCCTGAGTTTCCCATAACAACAATTCTTTGCGCTCACCCTCTGGATGAGTTCACCCTTCCCCAAAATTGCATAATTATTGTACTGGTTTGACCAGCACCAGATGTTCTTTGAGCTATGACAAGCACCAGAAAAGCTTCCACCAATTCCTGCACGAAGCCCTGATATGAATAAAACTTGTCACATCGTTGCTCTTATCTCATTGTCAGGACTACAGAGAGACATTGGTGTCAGTTTTGAGATCTGTTACACTAAAGCAGGGTCCCCACCCCACCAAGGGTACCCACACACGTGTCTAGTTTCTCTCCTTGCTTGCAAGCTGTTTCTCTCACTGAAATTTAACTTCTGTTTGATTCTTGACTGTCTTCTCTCTAGCCTGCTCTGCTCTGGCCATCCACAGGTTAGAGGCTGATTCTGTCTAGTTGACGGAGGAGACTGTTGCCAAATGAAAAACCTCATCAAAGAGATGACATCTGAGTTAGCTTTGAAGGGCAGCTAGACGGTGCAGAGCACCAGAATCAGGAAGCTCTGAGCTCAAATCCGATCTCAGACATTTACAGTCACTTATGTGACACTGGGCAAGTAACCTAACGCCTATTTGTCTCAGTTCCTCATCTGTAAAATGGGGACACACAGGAGAAGAGAATGGCAAACCATTCCATTATCTTTGGCAAGGAAGACCTCGTGATCAGAGTCACATGGGGTTTGACACAACTAAACTACAACAAAAGATTTTGAAATCCAGCCCGAAACTTACTCCTTCTGTGAATTCAGGGAAGTCACGTAAAATCTCTAAATCTGTAAAGTAAGGAGGTCGTGTTCTGTGGCCCTGGATTTCCCTCCACTTCTAAACATATGATCTTAGGAACTTCTCTGGTGCTTGGTTTTTTCCTCACCTGCAGAACGGGAGTGATACCCATCCCGCTGGCCTCCCAGGACTGAAGAGGAGGGAAGGCTCGTGACGTGGAAGCCCACGCAAAAGTCTACGGACCACGCGAGGTGCCGCCCTCGTGATTATTACTTTTGGTGACTGCTTCCGACGGTCCTGAGCTTCCCCTCAGTGCCTTATCTTTGGGAAGTGCCAGGGAAGCAGTACTGGCATGGAGATTTTGGAGGGCCTCTGACTTTGAGTCTCCCCTCCGAGACCCGGCTTCCAGTCTGCACTTGTAGCCTCAATGCGGAAGGGCTGGACCGAAGTCCCGGCTCGCTCTGACAGTCACGGGCTTCCGGAAGGGCTGAGCCTGCGCAGTGGCCCTCAGAGCGCCGCGGCGCCCGGCGGCCCGAGAGGCGTCCAGTTACCATGGAGACGGCGTCGAGGTCGTCAGGATGCTACGTCCTCCTGGTGCAGCAGTCATTGTGGCCCGGCTGGAAACGAGGCTTCGTCGCAGGCCCGGGTAGGTGGGGGGCGGGGAAAGGAGGTCTACTACCTACTTCCGGCGGAAAGGTTGCAGCCCAGCGGCCGGCGGCCCAAGCTGGTACTACAACGCCGGGAGCTCCGGTAAGGCGGCGGCCCCGCGGGGGTCCGGGTTGGGGCCGAGGGAAGGCGGAGGCCGCCAAAGAGCCGCGGGGTCGCTGGAGGGAGTGCGGGCGGGCGGGCTTAGGACCCGTTCTTCCGGGGCGGCCTCCGTTTCGGGGCCGGGTCATAGGTCCGGAACCTGAATGTGCCGGGCTAGACCCACCCCCTCCCTTTACAGATGGGGAAACTGAGGCCCAGAACGAGCAAGGGCCTTGATCGGTTCCATTAGGGAAACTGAGGCCCGAAGAGAGGAAAATGACTTGCCCATAATCAAGTAGGAAGTGGCCGAATCAGGATTCACACTCAGGACTCTGTGGTCAGCTAATACTTCTATAGATAGTGCCTACTCTGTGCCAGGCACTTTGCTAAGAGCTTTATAAATATTAATCTCACGTTGTCCCAGCAACAACCCTGGGAGAGCGATGCTGTTATTATCATCCGCATTTTACAGATGAGGAAACTGAGGCAAACTTAGGCGAAGTGACTCCACTAGGGTCACACAGCTAGTACGTGTCTGAGACTGGATTTGAATTCAGGTCTTCTGGACTCCAGCCCAGAGCTCTATCTACTGCCACCTCCCAGCCCCTCCATGCCCTTCTGCCCTGACTCTTGGTGGCCCTTGGGGCATCTTTTCGACGGTGTTTGCCTTTAATCGTCCTTTAGTCTTGATCAGGACAGAAATAATAGTTTAAAAAAAAGTCCGGAGAGGATTCGAGAATTTCATGTTTTTAGAAACAGTATGAATGAACAGGAATAGCTCCTTTAAAAGCCATTTTCCCACACTGACAGATCATAGTTAAGGAGCCTTTATTTATCAGGATATTATAGATTTAGTGTTAGAAAAGGACCCTGAGTTTTCATGGAGTCCAGGCTGGCATTTTCTAAATGAGGGAACTCTCAAGGGTATACATAGGTTTAGTGAGGCAGCTAAGTGGGGCATAGGGTAGTGGGTCTCAGACGCCAGCTGCGTGACCTTGGAGGAATCTCGGCTTCCTAGCTGCCTCAGTTTCCCCAGCTGTAAAGTGGGGATAATAGCACCTGCTCCTCAGGATGGTTGTGAGGATCAGATGTGATTTCCCCCCTCCCCTGCCCCATGCATAGAATCCCTCTCTTCAAGATGCTGCCCAAGCAGCACTTTCTGCATGAAACCACTCTTGGTCCTTCTCTCCTAACTGCTTCCCAAACTGCCTTGGATTAATTTAACTGAGGAAGTCAGGAGAAGGGATAACATTCAGTGTCCTTAGATTGTAGAGTACTCAAAGGGAGTAAAATATAAGGAGTCTGGAAGGCAAGAAGAGACCAGGTTGCGAAAGCCCTTGAAAGTCTGACAGAGAATTTTGTATTTGATCCTGGAGGTAATAGGGAGCCCCTGGAGTTTATTGAGTAAAGGGTGACACAGTAACACATGAATTTGAAGATCACTTTGGCAGCTGAGGAGAGGACACATTGGAGTGGGGAGAGACTGGGGACTGGAAGAGCCACCAGAAGGATATTTCAGTGGTCTAGGGTGGAGATGATGGGAGCCTGCACCAGGGGGGCAACCATGCAAGTGGAGAGAAGGGGATGTTCCTAAATCCAAAGCCAAGTAGAGCGTGAAAGTGCATAAGAGAGGCACCGTGGGGTGGGAGAACCCCTTTGACAAGAGAGGGCACTTATTTTGGAGGCCTTGGAGGGGTCAAGGCTAATGAAGGAGGTAACATTTTAGCTGGTCCTATACATATAGACATAAATTTCATATATATACATGTATACACACATATACCTATGTTTGTGTGTATGTGTATTTATGCATACACATGCATATACATGCACAAATATACATACATATACACGTGTGTGTGTGTATATAAATATACATATACACACATCCTTGTTTTCTCCATTACAGTGTAAATTGCCTGTTAGTTGAGATTGTTTCATTCATTGTATTTTTATCCCCCACCCATTGCCTAACACAGATTCTTAATCAATACTTGTTGATTGGTTTTGTGGAGATCCAATGAGATGATGTACGTAAAGTGCTTCCTAAACCATAAAACTCTATAAATATGAGCCATGTAAACATTTTCAGACTTTCAAATCTAATTGCTTCCTCCCTTTTCCATTAGATTGATGTAAAGTGTAATGAAGTATTTTCAATATTTTTAATGCAGTTCATTAAGGAAAGGCCTTGTGCAGTGTACCATGGCTTTTGAACCCTTCCCTCGAAAGGACTGGTACAGTGTTTTGGGTGCGGAGCCATCAGCAAGCATGAAAGACCTGAAACAAAAATACCAAAAGCTCATTTTAATGGTAAGTATTTTTTAACCTGGTTTTGAATTATATCAGAAAATTTTTAAATGCCTGATAGTACATAGCAAATGCAGAATAGTATGAATTATGTAATTAGAATGATAATTTGATTCCATTTGAAGTTTCAGCAGTGTTGGGGGGAGGGAGAGTTGCCAATGGTTTAATTGCTTTTCATCAGACTCTTGATAAGTTACTTTTCTGCAGAATCTTTGGTTAATTTTTTAAAAGCCATGATGAAATCTCTCATTCCTCTACTGTAATCACCGTAACCAAAATGTCTTGCAAACAACTGAAGACAAAGAATTGTTATTTTTAATGTTTATCTAATGCTAATTGTCTCTTTAAAACAAAACCTACTGCTATGTTTATTTTTATAGTTTTCCAAGCACTTAATATAAGTCTGTTTCATATAGTACATGCTTAATGAATGGTTTTTGAATTACTGACTCAGTAATCTCAAAGTGATTTTTATGTCCAAGAATTTCACTGCAAAGTAGCATTACTGAAGTAAAAAGATTAGACATAGTTGAAAATAAGCATTTATTTTAGTCATTTGTCACCAACTTTAGTAAACATGTGTGATCATTGTTCAGACTCTGATTGTACATGTCAGGGAGAAAGAGGAAAAGGAATTTGGGGTTGTGAAAGAATGGGAGCCTCCATGAGGGATGGAGAGCGCCTCATTCTAGAGCCAGTGCAAGTGTCACCTGAACAAGAATGCTTGCTCTAAGCTCTCCGACAAGGAAGCCAAGCTGTGTGGGAAGGCCTGGAAGGAGGCAGAGCTGGCTGTTTCCCAAGGCAGCGCATGCCCCTTGCGGACGACCCTGACTGTCAGGAAGGTTTTCCTTGTGTAGAGTTTAAATGGGAAAGTCAGGATCCCTGCAACCGAGGAGGAATGGGAAACTCTTAGAACTGAAGTTCTGGAGGCAGACAAAGAAACACTTCTGATGGGGAAGAAAAACAGGAGTGCTTTGAAGAGGCATGTAGCTATCTGGAGCACTCTCCACCCAGCTGAGATTTAAGATAGAGAGAGATCTATTTCTACATATCTAGATAGATGATGGAAGCTATGGGAGGTAGACAAAGTGACTTCACAAATTAGTGTGATCCCATAGAGAGATTGCCATAAGTGGTAAGGCTTCCAGTGAGCTAGGGCCAACAAGGAAAATGGAGGACACCAACGAGGGCTGCTTAGGCGGGGGCTGGAGGACCAGGTATATTGTGCAAGAGAGGAGGAGGAGGATCAGAGCCGGGATGGCACTGGATGACACGATGACTGTCAGCACCGAGGAGACAGCTGCTCTAGTTTGACCGTACTTCTCTTTTCCTTGGGAAGGAGAATGATTTCTGGCCTGGAAAGAACAGAACAAAAATGGCTAAGGGAGTTGATGACTCCCAATAAGTGAGGAGACAGAAGGAGAACATTTAGCTCCCCAGGATGAATTTAAGTTCCCTGGTTGAGCTGAACTTCATAAGGAAAACCATTTCAGAGATTGTAAAGAACACAAGAGATGGAGCATGTCTGCAGAAGAGCGCAGCATCACAAGCAAGATTGGGGAGTCACGTTTGAGTGACAACAAATCTGGTTACATGTTAGTGGACTTCAAAGTCGATGTGAGTTAGGGATGTGATTTGTCAGTCAAGAAAGCTGATGTAGTAAGCGAGGCCTAGATTTCAGGAATAAGGAGAGGAGAACCCTCCTGAACTCTGCCATGCTCAGACCTCTTGGGCAGTATTGTTTTCAGTTCTGGCTATCACCATTTAGGAAGGACATCATTAAGCTGGTGAGTATGTAGAGGTGGGGCAAGCTAGGTGGTGCAGTGGGTAGAGTGCCAGGCCTGGAGTCAGGAAGGCCTGAGTTCAAATCCAGCCTCAGATATTTACTAGCTGTGTGACTCTGGGCAAGTCACTTCACCCTGTTTGCCACAGTTTCCTCATCTGTAAAATGAGCTGGAGAAGGAAATGGCAAACCACTCCAGTATCTTTCTCAAGAAAACCCCAAATAAGGTCATGAAGAGTCAGACACAACTGAAATGACTAAACAACAACGTGCAGACACCTCTAGCTGAGAAAATAGAAGACGCATGGGGAACATGGCATCTGGCTTCCAGTGTCTGAAGAGCTGCTATAGGGAAGAGGGCTGAGACATATTTTCTTTGTCCCCAGAGGATAGAAGTAGGAGGAGTGGGTGGAAGCTGTACGAAAGCGAGCTTAAGCCCAGGGTCAGGAGACACTTCCCAAGTGGGAAAGAGCTGCCTTGGGACAGGTGGAGTAGTTTCCTCCTCGGTGGTGGTTTTCAGCCAGAGATGAGGTGACTGTTTGCCCAATAGATTGTGCGTATATGTGGCCTGTGTGTGCATATGTTCATGTATGCATATTGGGGGTTCCTTTTTGATATCGGGTGGACTAGAGGCCTCTTCAGTCCTTTCTGGTTCTAAACATATGATTCTGTCAAAAGCTGAACTCGTTATCTTTCCCTGAAAACCTGCCACTCCTCTTATTTTTCAGTTGGGAGCGCCACCATTTTCAGATTCATCCAGGTTTATGCTTATTTTCTCTCTCTGCCTCCCAACATCTCCAGGTTGTCAGATTTTGTTGATTAATATGAGCGGAGCGCATGGTTCAAATTATCCTTTGGTCTTGCTACCAGGTTGCTTCATTTCTCAGTCACATCTGCTTGTTTTAATTCTTTGTTGATCCTATGTTGTTCCTCCCGACTACCATACAGCCATCTCTTTGACTTGAGGTTGACCACAAACTGCTATTCCATGACTTATACAGCATTCCCTTTGTTTTGGGGAAAAGCACGGAGTTATTAAAATGTCTTTATGGTTTCCCAAAGAGCATCGAGCCTGCCCTGCTCCTTTTCAGTTCTGGGCTCAAGTCATTGTCCCTTTAGTGGTTTTCTACAATATGTGTGTACTGGTAAGCCAGCTCTCGTACGTATCATGTTGTAGGCAAGAGGCATTCTTTATCTCTTTGGTTTTTCCTGTTTGGATAGTTAGACCAAACTCTTCTGAGATGTGAGTCAGTACCTCAGAGTTATTTTAATTTGACGTTCAGTAGTGATTTTGAGCATTTTTTTCACAGGATTATAGATAACATTGATTTCTTCTGAAAACTGCCTATTTATATCCTTTGACCGTTTGTCACTACCCCCTCGCCCCATTTTTTCCTCCACTGTAAAAGCTCTTCCTTGCCTGCCTCTTTTTTTTTTCTGGTAATTTTTTTCCCATTTTATTTCTCTCTTCCCCCTCTTCCCAGTGCATCCTTCTTTCGTACCCCTTCATTTTTTTTTTCTTGTGGAGATCATTCCAACATAATCGACTCACATCCATACCCTCTGTCTGTGTAAACTCATTTAACTGTCCTAACAATGATAAAGTTCTCAGGAGTTAGTTACATGTATCATCTTTCTGTCAGGAACATAAACGTTAACTTTTTGAGACCTTTATGATTACTCTTTCATGTTTACCTTTTTATGTTTCTCTTGAGCCTTGTGTTTGAATGTCAGATTTTCTGTTCAGCTGTGGTCTTTTCATCAGAAAGCCCTGTGTTTTATTAAATGTCAATTTTTTTTCCCTGAAGGATTAAAATAAGTTTTGCTGGGTAGGTTATTCTTGGTGGTAAGCCTAGCTCTTTTGCCTTCTGGAATATATTCTAAGCTTTCTACTCATTTGATGTGGAAGCTACACAATATTTGAATTGTTTCTTTCAGGCTCTTCAAAGTATTTTCTCTTTGACTGGGAGTTGTGGAATTTGACCATAATATTCCTGGGAGTTTTCATTTTGGGATCTTTTTCAGGAGGTGATGGGTGGATTCATTCAATTTCTATTTTGTGCTTTGGATCTAAGATAGTGGGGCAGTTTTCCTTGATAATTTCATGAAATGTGATGTTTAGACTCTTTGATCATGGCTTTCAGTCCAAAATTTTTTTAAATTATCTCTCCTTGATCTGTTTTCTAGGTCAGCTGTTGTACAATAAGATATTTCACATTTTCTTCTATCTTGATTCTTTTGACTTTATTATTTCTTGATGTCCCTTGGAGTTATTAGTTTCCCACTTGCCCAGTTCTCATTTTTATGGAACGATTTCCTTCAGTGAACTTTTCTACCCCTTTTTCCATTTGTCCAATTCTGTTTATTAAGGAGTTCTGTTCAGTGAATTTTTGTGCCTCTTTTATACTGTTAGGTACAATTCTGTTTTTTTAAAGTATAACTTCAGCATTTTTGGTGCTTCTTTTATCAAGCTTTTGATAATTTTCCTGCATCATTCTAATTAGCATTTTTCTTCGAGGTTTTGTTTGTAGTTACTTTCACATTATTAATATTTCTAAGTTTATATCTTGGTCTTCCCTGCCACCATAGCAGCTTTTTTACTTAAATTCTTTTTCGTTGTTGTTTGATCATTTTTCCAGCCTGTTTCTTGACCTTGAACTTTATGTTAAAGTTGGACTCTGCTCACCTTGAAGTGAAATGCTGTCCTGAGCTTCAGGCTTTTTCATGCTGCTGTTTTCAGAGCTGCTTCTGGGGGCCTGCAAGTTTTTGGTGCCTCCAAGGTAGTGTGATGGTCACTGAAAGTGTGGTGGTCACTGCTCTCCTGATCTGTGGTTTGTCCCTCTGCAGCCACAAGCACTAGCACTCCTTGCTGTGGAGCTGTGACCGAGGCCCTGTCCCTTGTGACTGACCCCTAGTGCTCCTCAGTGCTATTGAACTGCTACCCTGAATTGCATATGGGCAACAAAGTTACCAATCAGTGCCAGCAAAGGATCCCTTATGATCTCTCCCTCTTTTTTTTTTTTTCGAAGTTAAAAATATTTTTTATTGCAGATAGTGCATATACATTATTAGTAAAACTGGTTTCTTTCCCCATCCCTAAGATCATATCAAATACCACATCTTTACTGATATTAACAAAACCCCAAATACTTTCATGTTACTCTTTTTTTTCAGTAACTGGGGATTTGATTTGGCTTGATTTTCTTTTTTACCCTGTACTGCTCCTCATTCCTTCACTTTTAGCTTCTCTTTCATTTTCTCTGCTTTGAATTGTTGCGTGCAGTCATCAGACAGTTTTTGGTTTGTCTCCATGAAGAGCTTCAGCGCATTGTCTACCTTATGATCTCTTTCTGACTAGTTATCCAGCTCCCTTGCCGTCTTTGGCTGAGAGCTTGTGAAGCTGCTGCCACAGGGGTGGGCTGTAGTAAGGCTTTTACCCCAGTGTCACAAACTTCTCCCGCCATCCTCCTAAGTTTTCTTAGGCTAGAAAAATGTCTCATCTTGACCTTTTGTTGACTCTTCTGCTCCAAAATTTGACTTGAGGCATTATTTTAAAGTTGTTTACAGAGGCATGTTGAGAGAGTAAGGCTGGCTTGCTTCTAATCTGCCCTCTTGGCTCCCAATATATTTTTTAAACAAGTTCACACACCCTAGGTTAAGGATCCTGATTTTGGAATATCGATCAAACTACCTCTAGTTTCTCCTCTTTCTTGTAAGTCAAAGAACACAATTTCCCCTATAATCTTTCTAATGTAGACATCTGACACTGTCACATCTGCTCACCAGCCTCAGTTAGCCCTGCCTTACTTTTTGTCCAGACTTGTGATTCCAGTCTCAGTTGGGAAACTCCTAACTACTGATTTAAATGGATATTCTTAGACCTGAGAATCTGTGAAGTTAAGTTGACTTGCCTAGGGCCACACATCCATCGTGTATCTGAGGTCGGCCTTGAGCCAAGATGGGGGTCTTCCTGGCTCCAAGGCTTGCTATCTCCACTGTACTAACTCCCTCAGCCGTATTTTGTCTTCACCCTTTATATTCTTAGGTTCTAGCCAAACTGTTGGGGTTATCAGTTAACCTCTGCATACCATCTCTTGCCTTTATGTGTTTGGCAGGCTGTCCCTCAGGCCTGGAAAGGGCTCGCTCCCTCTCATTTCCCCTTATTGAAATGCCTCTTTTATGAAGGCTCAAGACACCACCTATTACTCCCTGAGACGTTGCCCATTTCCACAGCGCAAGTCTGTGCTTCATCCTCGTTTACCAGTAGCAGTTCGTCTTAATCTCAGTTCTCCTATCACATTCTCCCTTCTTTTATATTTATGCAACGATCATAAGCATTTCTGGTGGGTTTTAAGGGTGTCTGTGACCACTAGCAAGTACTGACTTGCATAGCAATTGCTCGATAATTTTTTTTCTAATTAAATTGCAGCATTGTAAAGTGAATCTGTGTATTGAATCTTATTTTATCATTGGCTTTAGTTACAAAGTTGGTGAAACAATTTCCAAATTAAATGCGATAAAATGACATACTAGTCGTAATGTTCAAGACAAGACAGACAATTAGAATTCAGAACAATCATTTTTATGATTGGTAAAATAGTTTCAAGACTTAAAGAAAAAATGTGATTTTCCCTCAGTGACTTCCAGGTCTGGGGGGTGGGTCGGGCAGGGGGGTAGCTATCTCTGCACTTCCTTTTCCTCATGTAAAATAAAGGGCCCTGACTCCATGATGTTGAAGGTTCTTTCTACTTCTAACATTCTAGGATTCTGTGATTATTCTTTTGATCTGGGACTTTGGACCCTCAGCTAGGAATCATTGAAAATCCTATACATTAGGTTCACAAATGTAGAGCTGGAGGGGATGTCGGCGGTCCTTCAGCCCAGCCTCCCCTCCCCAGGTCTTCTGCCTGTAAATGTAGTTCTCTTTCATATGGCAGCGGCACAGTCATTCCACATGAGCTCGTCTCCACCCATGAGATGAACGAGGATATCACCAGCATTGTCATTGGTATTGTCACCTCTCCTGGAGCAGAAACCCGCCTCTTGACCATCTTTCTTTGCCCAGTGAGAGGGCTCTTCAGCTTCCCTAATTGTCTTTTTTGATGTCTGGCTGAGCTTGCGGCTCCTGCCCTTCAGTCACATACAGAGGAGCGTCTCAGGGTTAGGGTTCCTTTGCACATCTCTAGCCTCAGGAAGCTGTGTTACCTCAAACATTGCCTTTCTGTTGGCTCATTAGCTTGTTCAGGATGTTTTTACTGGTTACTCTTTCTTATTTTGTACAATTTATAGATCACTAGCTTATGGCAGATACTTAATAAATGCTTGTTGGTTGATAGCAGTGATGAAATGTTAAAAAAAATGAGCTAATTATTCACAGGTCACTTATTGAGTAACCTCAGTTATCTAGGACATGGCTAAAAATCAATAAGTTGTCAAAAAAGGTGCCAGAGCAGCCCATACTGATGTTATAAAAAGCTGTGCATAAAATCTCTTCTTGAGGACAGTTCCTCAGCCATGACTCAGTGTCCATTCTTTTCAGTTATGATAAGCTTGATTATTTGGTTCCTTAGCCCAAAGCAGATTAGAAATAGCAAATCAGGAGAAGATGTGAGCTGGTGGAAGTAATAGGAAATGACACCTGGCAGCAAGGAAAGCAGAAAGGGCCCTTTCTTATAGGAGCATAAAGTTTTATTTGGGCTTGAAAAGGGCAGCTGTCGCAGAAGCCATCCCCATGAGTGAAGAGCCCATCCCCCAGATGTGGAAAAGAACCTGTTTGGGTTGTACTGAAGCCTGCTGCTGTCAGGAATGAGGCCCTTCTCAGCTAGGATAGCAGCTCCTGTTCATCGGCATCGAGCTTGGCAAGCTTCCTGGAGATGGGAATCTTCTGGTGGCCAGGGAGCTTGAACTTGGCTCCTGCAAAGCCTCAGTCACATGTTCTTTACTTTGAATCTTGGTTAGAATGGCCATGATGTTGGAGCCAGTGCACCCCTGGCTTTCTGAAGACCTCCTGTAATGGGGAGCCTCTCACCTCTGGAGGTGTCCCATTCCACTTTTGGACACTTAGAATTGTTGGAGGTCTTTCTTATCATCAGACTTAAACTGTTTCTTTGTAACTTCCCCTGAATTGCTCGTGGTTCTGCCCTGTGAGGCCAAGTGGAAAATGTCTAATCCCTCCTCCATAATACAGTCCTAAGTACATTAAGACAGACTTCATGTCCCCTCTGAGTCTTTTCTCAGTCGAGTTCAATTTTTTAAACATTTATTAAGTACCTGATAAGTGCCAGGCACTATGCTAAGCACCGGTAATACAGAAGGAGGCCAAACATAGTCCCTGCCCTCAAGGAGCTCATAGTCTAGTGGGAGAGGCAACATGCAAACAAATATATACAAAGCAAGCTATGTACAGGACAAATAGAGTAGTTAGAAGAAGGAAAGTACCGAAACTTTTAAAAATTTAATTTAATTTAGTTTTTTGTTACATTTTAAGTTCTGAACGGTCTGCTTCCCACCCCACACTAGAAGAGGCCACTATTTCCCTCTCTCTCTCTCTCTCTCACACACACACACACACATAGGTGTGTGCAAAACTATACTGTTCAGCTTTCTACATATATATATCAGTTCTTTCTTTCTCTGGAGGTGGATAGCATCTTCCTTCTTAGGTCCTTTGTAGTTCATTTGAATATTTATAATACTCAGAATAGCTTAGTCACTTTGAAGAATGTTGTTGTTACTGTATACAGTGTTCTCTTGGTTCTGCTCGTTTCACTCTTCATTATTTCATGCAAGTCTTTCCATATTTTTCTAAAAATCAGCCTACTCATCATTTCTTACAGCACAGTAGTATTCCATCACTCATATGCCACAACTTGTTTAGACAGTTCCCAATTGATGAACTTCCTGTCAATTTCCAGTTCTTTGCCACCACAAAGAAAGCTGCTGTAAATATTTCAGAACATATAGGTTCTTTTCCTTTTCCCTGATCACTTTGGGAAACAGACCTAGTAGTGATGTTTCTAGGTCTGAGTATACATGGTTTTCTAATTCTTTTGTGCATAATTCCACATTGCTCCCCAAAATGGTTGTATTGGTTCACAGTTCCACCAATAGTTATTAGTGTCCCAATTTTCCCACATTCCTTCCAACATTTGTCATTTTCCCCTTCTATTATTTTAACCAATCTGAAAGATATGAGGTAATATCTCAAAGTTGTTTTCATTTGCATTTCTCTAATCAATGATGATTTAAAGCATTTTTTCGTATGACTATATATATTTTTTATTCCTTCATCAAAAATCTGCCTTTCCTTTGAGAAAGCATTGGAATTAAGAGGGATAAGGGAAACCAGGCTAATTATGCCTAGTTCCTTTAACCCTTTCTCATATAACATGGTTTTCAGGCCCTTTGCCATCCTCTGAACATTCTTTGGCTTTTCAGCAACCTCTTCCTACTAGAATTCCCAGAGCCAAACAAAACATTCCAGACGAGGCCTGAGGACAGTGGAGTACAGTGAGTCTGCCGCCTGCCCTATCCTGAAAGCTGGGTCCTTTTTCATATAGTCTGAGATCAATCGGCTATTTAGGCTGCCTCATAATACCCCAAGTCAGAGGAAGTTTGCAGGCCACTCAAGCCTCTAGAGCTTTTTTGCAGAACTGCTGTCTATTCATGGCTCCCCCATTGTACAGTCGTGAAATCGACTTTGTACTCAAAGTGTAAAGCTTCCCATTTAGCCCTATTCAATTTCATCTTGTTAGATTCAGCCCAGTGCTCTAACCTGTCAAGATCTTTGTGCATCCTGACTGTCATCCAGTACGTTATCTGTTCCTCCCAGTTTGTGTCATTTTCAAAGTGTAGGCCCATATCCTCCATGCCTTTATCCAAATTATTAATAAAAATGTTAAAATAGCACAGGGTCAAGCATAGATCCCTGGGGTATTCCACTGGGGATTTCCTGCCACATTGACATTGAGCCATGACAACTACTCTCTGAGTCTGGCCGTCTAACCAGTTTGCTACCCATCTGGTTGTATTATTTAATCCATATCTTTCCATATTCTCTGCAAGAAAAATGGGAGATACTTTTGATAAGCTTTGGACTAATCTATAATCTCGGTAAACTGTAACTTCAGCGTTCCCTTTGTCCACAGTAGTGATTCTATGAAAAAAGGCAGTGAGGTCTGTCTGGCATGGACCGTTCTTGAGGTTATGCTGGCCCTTCATGATCACTACTTCCCTTTCTCTGTGTTTGCCAGCTGTCTCTTTAATGATCCATTCTGGAACTTTCCCCAGGGTTGAAGTCAAGCTCATTGGCATAGACTCTTCTTTTTCCCTTTTTTGAAAATCTAAATATATATTTGCCCTTCTCCAACCCTGTGGTACCTCTTCCCAACCCTGTGGTACCTCTTCCCCTTTCCCATTGTCTTTCAGATATTCCTGGTGGTGGCTCAGAAATCCTACTTGGTGGTTCTTCCTGGGCCTGAGATGTACTTCATTGCTGCCCTTGTCTCCTCACTCATCTTGGGCAGACCTTTGTTCTTTGTCTCTCTGTCATGCCCTAATGTGGCCTAATATCTCATTGGATTTTTTGGCTGCCATAGACCTGGCTTTTTTCCAGATAAAGGTTCAAATAAGAAATTATCCTAGAGTTAGCAAAAACAAAATTATAATGGAAAACCAAATCAGTACCCAAATCCTAGTTATTAAAAATTTTTTGGTCACTACTTTGTAAACCATTGTTTGATGTTCACATTTACACTTGGCAATTTGTTTTCAGCATTAAGTCACAACATAGTTGGATAGTGTTAAAAACAGAACATGTAACTAACTAGTATCATTCAAAGTCCAACTTTTCATAAAAAGGCACATTTACTATTTACTTGCACTTAGTCAAGTACAGAAAACTTCTCATTTAACACCTCCTATGTAATTAGTTGTTCTAGTGAAATATTCAAAATAACTGAGACTACTGAATTTATAACACATGGTGAATTAGTAAATATTGCTTGTATGTACCAAGTTTTGCAGATGTCCTCTCTAAGATATGTTTTACACTCTCTCACTGAATTCTTGCTAATAATTTTCTTTCTACAAACTCACTAAGGACCTACTATATTCCCTATGCTCTAAGCTGGAGAAAATAAAGATAAGTAGGACATAGTCACTACCTTCCAGAACTTTATAATCTGATAGAGGAGAAAAGATATGTGAACAGATACATACAAATTATAAAAGCTCGTAAGTTCAAATGAGGGGAGCATTTGAACAAGGAATTTTAGATAAAATTGTAATATACAAAAATCAATTTTAAATGCAAAATCAATTTTAAAGATACTTCAATACTAACTAGCAAGACTTCTGTATCATAATTTACAGAATAAAAAATTAGGATCTTTTCATCTAAGTTTAACATTATTGTACTTTTTGCAATTTTACCCATTAATAATGGGATGAATAACTTTTTTTTCTTTATGAAGATTAACTTGTATTATCTTTGTTGTTTGCTACTAACGACAATTGGAATAATTTGTTATTTTGGAAGTTTTAAAGATGTTGGCTGTTTAGTTATGTTATTTCGATCTTTTTTCAGCTGTTACATATTTGAAAATTGCTGTTTACTAAGGATAAATCTTCCCCCAAAAAAGCTTTGTCTATTTGAAAATTGGGTGTCTATTCCTGTTGATGCTGATAATATTATAGGATACCTTTCAACTGGAAAAGAATTATTGTGTAGGAAAATTATATGCTGCTGTTACAATATGCTCCCTAATCTTAAAGGAAATCCGTGTAATTTGAGCAAGGAGTGTACAGGGTGTTCTGATTCTTAATGGAGGAAGGGTATGAAATGCTGTTTAATACTTGTATGGGCATTTAGAGCTTCATTATTATTTTAAGTGGTTATCTGTAAACTGGGAAGAGGTAGCAATGTAAGTCCTGCAGGAATCTAGAAGGGACTTCTATGCTATAGTCTTAAAGGAAGTTACCACATCAAAAAAGGAGAGACTATGGAACAATTAGATCTTCATATACAGGTCTATGGACCATTTTCCAAAGCAAAATGAGTACAGAATGGTTGCGGAAAAAGTTTTAGGTATGAAGGCACATTTTGTGAAAAAAAATCTGAGAATGTTTTAAGTAAAAATAACAAGAGAGTTGCTTGCTCTTTATAGATGTTACTGTTGGTGTTTTAGAAATATGTCAGTTAATCATCTGCTTTTTAGGTGCTGTATGGCATAACACAAAAGAATTTAAACAGATTATTTCCTTAATATAAATGCGAAATTATGAATATAAATACTCCATTCAGATCAAAAAAGGCTCAGAAAATAAGATATTTGAAAAGTTTAAAAGTCATAGATGATAAATAGAAAAATTGTTTTGAAAAAATGTTGTTTTCTTTGGTTTCAATTGTGTCTGACTCTTCATGATTCCATTTGGAATTTTCTGGGCAAAGATACTGGAGTGGTTTGCCATTTCCTTTTCCAGTTCATTTTACAAATGAGGAAACTGAGGCAAGCAGGGTTGGGTGACTTGCCCAGGGTCACACAGCTTGTAAGTGTCTGAGACCAGATTGGAACTCAGGAAGATGAGTCTTCCTGATTCAGGGCTAGTGCTCTCTCCACTGTACCACCTCCCTGCACTTTTAGTCAATAATAAGTCAATCGTGACAGTGATAGGGAAGAACCCTGGTATATGGTTAAAGGAATGTCTGATTGCTAACTGGAAGGCTTTCTAGCTGTGTGAATCAACAAGTCTCAAAGTCTCTGAGCTCCAGCTTCCTTATTTATAAAATGGGGAAGATAATATTGGACTGACAAGCTTCCAGGGTTGTTATAAGGAAAGCACTTTGTAGATTCTTAAGAGCTAATTAAATATGAGTTGTCATTATCCTCATAACAAGGATAGTTCTTACACACTGTGAGTAAACTGAAACCCAGAGAGATTCAGTGGCTGCTCAGGATCACAAAGTAAGAAGTTGAGTTGGGTCATTTGAATACTTTTTACTTAATGACTCAGTCATCCTTATGAACACACTAGCATTGCTGCCATTGAGGCCGATGTAGGTTATAAAGAGTAGAGGACTCTGCGGATTCCAATTCTCTAGTGATACCCTGGAACTTACTTTTTTGAAAAAGCCTGTATGAGGTTGCCTGTTTGGTCATTGGCTTCAGGGCTTTCCAGGAGGATAAAATCTGGCTGCCTTTTTAAAATATTGTTTCAGGTATATAGCTCCCTGTGCCCCTCTCCCTGCCCCTTCACTGGCAGCTCTGCTGTTACATTCTCTTTTCTTCTGCATTTGTTTTCCTTTTTCATTCTTCCTTTTCTATTTTCTTCTCCTTCTGGTACTTCTGTGCTTCTAACTTTGGTATTGGTAGGGCTGTGAAATCAAGTGAAACTACTTCTTCTTCCAGTCACTGGGCCAACCAGTAGTTGTCCTGTAAGGCCTTGCATCTTCAGAGTTTTTGTGTGTTGCCTTCTGGGTACAGCTAGTGGCACATATAGCCTGGAGTCAGGAAGACCGGAGTTCAAATTCAGCCTCAGACACTTACTAGCTGTATGATCCTGGGCAAGTCACTTACCTTCTATTTGCCTCAGTTTCCTCATCTGTAAAATAGGGATAATAATAGCACTGACCTCCCAGAGTTGTTGCGAGGATGAAATGAGATAATATTTCTGATCCTCTTCAGTAATTGTTAAAGTACTGTCATATCTAACTTCTCTAAAATTTTATTCAAGTTCTTCTTGTGTTTCTTTTTGATAGATTTGTCTGAGTCTGAAAAAAGTCTGTTGAGGTCCCCAACTGTAATTTTATTGTCTACTTCTCCCTATAAAATGATGAACTTTGACTTCAAGTATTAAGAGACTGTCATTTGGTGCATATACATTAAGTATTGATTTTAAAAAAGCATTATCATTGACGACTTTAAGCATCATATAATTTCCCTTTTTATTTCTTTTAAACATATATATGTATATTATATGTATATTTCTACTCTTATCTGAGATCATGACTTGCTATCCCTGCTTTTTTGGAATTCATCTGAAGCATAATAAATTCTGCTCCTGCTCCTCATTTTAACCCTGAATCTTTTTGTTTCAAGTGTATTTTTCTTAAACGACATATTGTTAGATTCTACTTTCTAATCCACTGTTATCCTCTTTCATTTTATAGACGGCTTCATCCCATTAAGACTCAGGATTATGTCTGTTAATTATATATTTCCCTCCATCCTATCTTCTTATGTGTTTTCTTGCCCCTGCCCCCTATTTACAAAGAAAAAGGTTATGAGAGAAAAGCAGTTTTCTAACATGTCTTCTGCTCCTGTTCCCCTGCCTCTTTTCTTTTTCCTTTACCTAGACCTCAGTCATGTGGTTTTTTTTCCTTTCAGTACCCTCTTCACAATCCAAACTCCAGAGTTGGAAATTTGTCTTCTTCATGACTAATCCATTCCTCATGCCAGCCTGGCTTGCCTGTTTTCTTGTTGAGTTTAATGTATTTCTGTACCATACTATGTGTATCTCTAACTCTCCTTTTACCTGTTCCATTGAAAGGGATGTTCGTGTGACTTCAGCTTTCTCCGAACCTTCCTGCATAGTGATACAGCCTTTCTCTCATAGACCCTGATTAGATGAAATAGTAAGTTTCACTTTTTCTTTACCTTCTCTGCCCTAGTATGTTCTTTTTTCTACCCCTTCACTTAAGTTCACCAAAACAGAACAAAACTACCCTTGTGTCCTTTGTCTTATTTAACTTCCTTTGTGGCCATTAAAGACACCAAAGTTCTCTCTCTTTTTTCTTCTCCCTCGTTTAGAGTATAAACACTTTTTCATTATGTAAGTCACTTTCTCATCCCCTTGCCTCAATGTGCTTTAATTGTTTTGGGTTTCTCTTGACTTCTGTTTGCATTTTAGAGTTTTTCTCTTTAGCTCTGATCTTTTCATCAGAATACTTCAAAGTTCTCTGATTGTTTAGATAGCCGTATTCCCCCCCCCCACCCCCGTAGAATTATACAGCTTTGGTGGGTAGATTGTTCTTGGTAATAAGCCTTTATCTTTGGCCTTTCGGAATATTGTTTTCTTATATGAAGTACAACTCCCCTGTACTTTATAACATTAGCTGGCAAAATTTGAGTGATCCTGATTTTTAGCTTACATTTATTCCTAGTTTCTCTTAAGGATTTAATTTCTTTTTTAAGTATTCTGGAATTCCTTATTTTTTCTCTTTGGATTTCACAGGATTCTGTATTTCATAAGGCATTGGTTTTCTTCCCTTTGTCTTGTAATATTTGTTGAGAGTTTGGTAATCTCTGAGGGATTAGTATTTAGCCTTCCTTCAAGTTTTAAGATCCTATTCATTTTTATCTACTTGTGTTCTAGATTTCTACTGAGTTTTTCTTCTACTTGAAATTTTTGATGTTTTTCCTTATATTCCCCTGTCAGTCTCTTTCTAACTCTTCTCCATTTTCTGGCTGGTACACCTCTATCACTTGACTAAAAAGTTACCTCAACCTCCTCCCACATTGGGAGATTTAGGTTTCACCAGCCCTGATTCCTGGGCAGTTAGCAATTCAGATCTGGCCTCAGACAGTTACTAGCTGTGTGACCTTGGGCATGTCATTTAACTTCATGTGCTTTAGTTTTCTCATCAGTAAAATGAGCTGGAGAAGCAAATGGCAAGCACTTGCCAAGAAAACCCTTCAAAAAGGGATCACGAAAAGTCGGACACGTTCAAATGACTAAACAATAGCCTTGTTCCCTACCCTCAGTAGCTTCTGGGGAAGCCACAGCTTGGTTTCAGCCCCCTTTTGTTCTGGTTCATGTTACTAATATTTAACATTTACTCATGGCTGACTTCCTGCCTCAGTTTTTCCCTCAGTTCTCTTTTTATTCTGTAGCTAGGCCGAATCAGTACCTGTCATTTTTTGCAGAGTTGAAGAAGGGCAGAGAGTTTTCTAGGCAGAATCTCTATAGCCTTGGAAGTCCCTAATCTAGGGGTCCTTCCAGGTAGGAGGCATCATGCTTCCTCTCTTTCTCTTCACATGGGTGAGAAGGATCTGGGTCTGGTGTTTGTTAGGAGGTGGTCAGGAGGTGAGGCGTTTGCTGGCAAATTGTGTGCTACAAGGTGGAATTTCATTACAGATCTCAGGCACCAGCCAGACCTCATTTGTTATTTCCTGAAGGGAGCAGTGCTGGTTGAACCCTTTAAGGATTAGCATATCCCAGTGTTAATTCATAAGAATTTTACCTTATTAAGCACCTTCTTTTTTGTCCTTTGGATTCAGTTCTGTATCTTGCATATCTTCCCCTTTTAGGTTTTCTTGAGAGTTAATGGGGACTAGGGAAAATATGTAGTCTGAGTCATCTTGTTGACTTGTGTCCTTTGTTCAAAGAATTCTTCTTATCCAGAATTAGAATTACAATTGGATGGACTGCCACTTGAGCGGGTCTATTAGTACATATATTTTGGAGAAACATTGAAAATAGATAGTGACTTGGTTTCAGTGTTAAGTGAAGAGAGTGAGGGGCTCTGTACTTGAGAAAGTATGTAACACCTTTGAGGCACAAGCTTCTTCCTTATCTGAAATAAATTTCATCTTTAACACCAGTATTCTTGGCTCCATGGTGATAAACAGTGAGATGCTACTGTATAGATATAGTAGCATGTGTATACATACATATATGAGTGTGTATACATACATATATGTATGTATGTGTGTATCTATCTGTGTGTCTGTCTGTCTGTCTGTCCGCCTATATGTAAAAAATCGTCAGTGACCCAGAGGGTAGTGGAGATAGGCCTTGTGGGTATAGAGAACATCCAGCTTAGCAGCAGCAATGACTTGTATGCAAGGAGCAGAATAAACAGTGGTGTACAGGAGATGTATTGATCCTAGAAGAAGAGGTATAGTAGCTGCTCATGTTAAAGTGAAGGTTAATGGCATGGACAGCTTCAGTTTGCATTGATAGCTAGCTAAAAAATTTTTAAAGACATTGGAAGGACTTCAGCATGATGAGCAGACCCACGGTGGTGCATTATGGGAGGACACAGACAGGTATCACGCAAGATGAAAAGGGATGGATGGGTGTGATCTGTATCACAAGAGGGAATAACCATGTCATTGAGATCACAAGTAAAATGAAATACTAACTGAAAGAGTATTTCTGTTCTTGACTTTTTTTCTGAAAGCTGATTTTGAAAATTAAGAGTCACTATCTAGGTAAAAGCTGTTAGTGTAATGTTTTGCCAAGCCAGGAATCTCTTGGAGTACTCACATACTTGTTAAGTTAAACAGCAATTCAACAGATCACAGCCTGTCCTCACCTTCCCACCATGTGTAATTTTTATTCATTTCCACCAGTAGCTATTCCATAGAGGGTCAGCCTTACATCCTGGGCTTTCTTCTAAATTCCATGACATCATCTGGCTGCAAATCCAGCATGCAAGCTGTCCATTTGCTATATCTCTTGTTAAAAGATTGGTCTACCTCTTTTCTGGTTATAAAACTCTTAAATGATAACTTTTCAGCCACTTGTTATATGTCGTAGCCACTGTGTACTTCTCCATTGCTCTTAGAGTGACCCCCAAGTTTGATCCCTTAGATACAATAGTATGCCATGATTCAAAGCCATGTAGCATTACTAGAAGAATAGAAATTCAGATTGATTATCAAAATTTTAAAAAGCAGATGGTCATCAAGCATTTAAGAAAAATGCATGGGAGAGAACAGATGGAAACACAGACAAGCAGGATGGCTTTGAAAATAACATTTTGTACACTTGGAGGGAGAAGCAAGCTGTATGTGGTACAAATTTGTGGCTACATCTACAGCCTTTTCTGCATTGTATATGGAAAATAATTGTTTGCTTGTTTAATTTCAGAACAACAATTTTTAAATATATTAAAAAGTTAATGTAGATTAAAAGCAGCAAGTTACACATAGTGGATTTTTGGTTTTGCATATAATCCCCGTTTTCTGGCCTCTGTTTATGGACATGTCCTATTTTGTTGATGATTTTCAAGTTCATAATGATATTTTTACATAAAAGTTAAAGAAAAGAAAATGAGGGACTTATCCTGTATGATCTAAAGTTCCTTCTCAGTCTAATTCCATGATTCTGTGATCCGTATCTTTTTATATGATCCATAGGTTGATTAGTGAGTTCCCTGTACATTTTTTCTGTTGACAAACTTGTCCTCTTAATTGTTTTTCTTTCGTGTTTTTAGAATTTCATTCTTTTGACCTTCTTGTCCCTCCTTAGATGACTTGTTCAGTTGAATTTTCAAACATACATTATTACCTATACTTTCTCTCAGCTTTTTGAAATCTGCTATACTAAAATCCAGGGTAGGTCTCAGACTTTTCGGTTGGCAAACATGTATTAAGTGTCAGCCGTATGCCACACACTATAGCAGAAATTCTTATATGGAATGGGCACTTTACTTAAGATGCCCATTATTTTCATGCTATTGCTTCATGCTATCACTTCTTAGTGTTGATAATCAGATTCTAAATCAAAGTTCCCCTTACAGTGGTTCCTTTATCTTTAGAAGTGAAATTAGGAAGAACATTTTGGCTGGGCAGGTAGAGAGTGTAGGGCAGAGGTATCAAACAAGCCATCTGCAACACTCTGGAATATAGCCTAAATCAGACTAAAATGTAATTGGGTAACATTTAACAAAATAAATTAAAATACAGTAAAACAGAAAACATCAATATATGGTTTTCTAAGTCAGTATGCGGCCTACAAAAATATTTACATACAGTTTAGTGACCCCCATTTCTATTTGATTTTGACACCATGTGGACGTGGAATTGGAAATTGAATCCAGCCTTAGACACTTACTAGGTTTGTGACCTTGGGCAAGTTACTTAACTGCTCTCAGCCTTAGCTTCCTCATCTGTAAAAGACAGGAATAATAGCACCTTTCTCACAGAGTTGCTAAGAAAATTAAATTAGAGTGGGGGTGGGGTGGGAATATACACACATATATACATATATATATAAAACATATACGTACACATATATAATGTCTTTGTAAGTCTTAAAGTGCTATATAAAATATTATTATTTTTATGGTATCTAATTTAGTGGATATACATTAGCAGTATTCTTTCACTTGCTTTAAAACCTTTCTTCGATGTGTGAAACACAGACAAATATATTTTACCAGTCCTTGTCTAGGTGTGCTCCATCCCTGACTGGCAGCCTGTCGTTTCTGTGTATTTTAAGTAGTCATCCAGGAATCCAAATTATGTTCTGATACCATTTTCTTAACAAGCTATTCACTTCTCAAATCTTGCCTTCAGTTTACAGTAGTCATGAAATAGCACCTCTTCCCTTAAGTTCTATGGATTTTTGCCTAAAACTTAATAATCTTCAGCAATGTTTTTTACATGATTTATGGCTCACCCATTTGTCCCCAGTTGAATTACCAGAAACAGGTAATAGTCATGTAGTTTAATCAGTCCTAGATACGTACCGTAGAAAGACAAGCTGCCTTCTTTCATTGTTGTCAGCAAAGCAGTTAAATCAATCACCAAATTTTTATTAAACACCTACTATGTACCATAATTGTCTCTTTATGCCACAGTCCAGAATCACAACCACTACCATATGTCCCTTCTTTTACTTACCCTTACTGGATAATCTTTCACCTGAGAGAGTTCTTGTGGATCTACATCACCATTCCTTGGAAGAAAAACAGCTACTTCTTCTGGGGATTGGTATCTTCCCTTTCGTGAAGTTCCCTCTATCTGTTACAGTCGATCAAAACCTACGTGTCAGTAACAACCTTCCCTCTTGGACTTCACATAGCACTTTGTTTTGTACCTTTCTTATATACTTATCAAGTAATAACATTTATGATAGTCATATGGGCTTCTGTGATCTCTAGAAGTATTAGACTCTAAGTATTGTGAAGGCAGGGCTCTTTACTCAACTAAATTTTCTGTCTCAGTAGCTAAAGTGCTTTGTCCTCAGGAAGCAATCAGCAAATGTTTGTTAAACTTGACATTTTGCTGAGCTAGAGCTTTTTCCACTGCCTTTCCCACAGATTATGTACATTATATGTGTCCTTGAAAAGATTAAAAGGAATTTAATACCTATAGTCATGTTAAATCTCTATTAGAAGTAATCAGGCACATTTTTAGTTTTACTAGTGTTGCATAGACCAACTTGAGGTACTCCAGGTAATATTTTGCCAAGCATTAGGTGGCAGTAGTGTGTTGTCATTGACTGTGGCTTTGTGATTTCATTTTTTTCATCTTCCATAATCTTAATGCAGTGTCAAAGTGTAAAGAGCATCACTATAATATATTTTGTACTTAACCGTTTATAACATACTGATTCTGTTATAGGCACATCGCATTCTCATTAAAAACAACAACCACCTTTCCATCCATGTGTATATATCCTCTTACCTCCCTAACTGTGTTCAGAAGTCATTAGAGTTAGTACTGCACCATCTTCAGATTAACGGCACTTCACCAAATGTTTAATGGCTGTTTCATAATAACAGTGATTTGCAATAATGTAAACTAAAAATTATCTCAGAGGATTTTTATAGGCATCTTGAGAAGCTTGTTTAGGCCTTTATTTGAGAGAGCATATTTTAAGTTCGTTGAATTTTACCAGTCCTTACAAGCAATTTTTTTTTCTCTCTTTCGAGTTCTGTTTATTTGACTCCTGTCTTCATTGTGGAATTCCTGTATGTTGTTAAAAAGTCAGGGTTTTGCTCCTCTGTAATCAGGTTAATCAAATTACCTATAAGGCTTATTTTATTTAAGTAAAATGAACACATTTTGGGTCTAGGGGTACATTACTGTAAACAGGATTGAAGCAAAATGTTTTCTGATGTTACGTTAAATCTAAGTTCTATAATCATTTCTTTCCTTCTCTCTCTCTCTTTTTCAATTCCTTCTTGTACCTCACAGGCAAAGGAGTTCAGGGAATTCAAGGCCAATGTAGTGGTGTCATTAATTTGGCAGAATGATCAATTAATAGAAGAAGAGCATGAAAGCGTTGACAGAACATGCTGCCTAATTAGTATTTGATGAACCATGTCGGCCACAGAGCAAAGTGTTCAGTGTTGCTTCAGGGTAACAACTCTTCAGGACCTTTAAAAATAAATCACTACATATGTTTAGCTAGAATGTCTTAGTTTAGTTTCACTTTAGTCCTTAATTATGTAAAAATCATGTCTCATTGTACCCAGAGGGCAGGTGAAATCAACCAAAACCCTGCTGCTGATTAAAATCTCATATACTGGAGGCAGAGTGTTCATTTTTGGAATTCCCTTTGTGGCCAGTAAAGCTCTTGATTATTGAGTGCAAGATTACTTTGTGTGTGTGTAAGTTTGGCTTTATGTTTAAATGTCTTGTGATTTAACCTATTGCATTAAAATTTATTAAATGTATTGATTTAAAATTTTCAATATACTTCATATCTGTCTTATGCATCAGTCTGGGTGGCAGCGGATGCATTTGCTATATAGCTGACAAGGTTTCGTGGCCAGGAGTTTACTGAGACAAGATTGTTGTTATTTTTTAGAATTAGTAAATAGGTTTTATGCTCTACTTACTGTGTGCTGTCATTTAGAAAAGTTTTTGTGCACCCAAGATTAGAAGGAAAGCAGGAAACTAGGGGTGTGAGGCAATTTACGTTAAGTTTCTTTGAGATAAATGCTTCATTTCTCAAATATATAGAGAACTGAGTCAAATTTATAAAAATAAAGAGTCATTTCCCAATGGTCAAAGGATATGAACAGGCGGCTTTCAGAAGAAGAAATCAAAGCTATCCGTAGACATATGGAAAAAATGCTCTAAATCACACTTAAAGGTAAATTAAAACAACTCTTAGATATTACCTCACACCTGTCATGTGGACTAACATGATAGAAAAGGAAAATGACAAATGCTGGAGGGGATGTGGAAAAACTGGGACACTAACGTACAGTTGGTGGAGTTATGAACTGGTCCAGCCATCCTGGAGAATTTGGAACTATGTCCAAAGGGCTATAAAACTGTGTATACCCTTTGACCCAGCAATATCAATGCTATGTCTGTATCCCAAAAAGGAAAAAGACATATATGTACAAAAATATTTATAGCAGCTCTTTTTGTGGTACCAAAGAATTGGAAATCAAGGGGATGCCTATCAGTTGGGGAATGGCTGAACAAGTTGTGGTATATGAGTGCAATGGAATACTATTGTGCTATAAGAAATGATGATCAGGATAGTTTCAGAAAAACCTGGGAAGATTTATATGAACTGATGCAAAGTGAACATTGTACACAATAACAACAATATTGTTTTTTTTTGTTCTTTCATTTATTTATTTATAAAATTTATTTATTTAACCTATTTAGTTTTCAGCATTGATTTTCACAAGAGTTTGAATTACAAATTTTCTCCCCATTTCTATCCTCCCCCACCACTCCGAGATGGCGTATATTCTGGTTGCCCTGTTCCCCAGTCAGCCTTCCCTTCTGTCACCCCATTCCCCTCCCATCCCCTTTTCCCTTCCTTTCTTGTAGGGCAAGATAAATTTCTACGCCCCATTGCCTGTGTATCTTATTTTCTAGTTGCATGCAAAAACTTTTTTTTTTTTGTTTTTGAACATCTGTTTTTAAAACTTTGAGTTCCAAATTCTGTCCCCTCTTCCCTTCCCACCCACCCTCCCTAAGAAGTCAAGCAATTCAACATAGGCCATATGTGTATCATTATGTATAACCCTTCCACAATACCCATGTTGTGAAAGACTAACTATATTTTGCTCCTTCCCAACCCACTCCCCTTTACTGAATTTTCTCCCTTGACCCTGTCCCCTTTCCAAAGTGTTTGTTTTTGATTACCTCCACACCCATCTGCCCTCCCCTCCATCATCCACCCTTTTTTTTTTTTAATCTTCTTCCCTCTTCTTTCCTGTGGGGTAAGATACCCAATTGAGTATGTGTGGTATTCCCTCCTTAGGCCAAATCTGCTGAGAGTAAGATTCACTCATTCCCCCCTCACCTGCCCTCTCCCCTCCTCCCACAGAACTGCTTCCTCTTGCCACCTTTATGCGAGGTAATCCAGACCATTCTATCTCTCCTTATCTCCCTCTCTCAATATATTCCTCTCTCATCCCTTAATTTGATTTTATTTCTTTTAGATATCTTCCCTTCTTCTTCAACTTACCCTGTATCCGCTCTCTCTCTCTCTCTCTATGTATATAGATATATATATATATATATAGATAGGTAGATATACACATACATATATAGATACATATACATTCACTTGTATGTGTGTGTGTGTGTGTGTGTGTATACATACATATATATATATATATATATATATATGTATGTATGTATGTATATATATATATATTCCCTTCAGCTACCCTAATACTGAGGTCTCATGAATCATACACATCATCTTTCCATGTAGGAATGTAAAAAAAATAGTTCAACTTTAGTAAGTCCCTTGAAATTTCTTTTTCTTGTTCTTTTTCTTGATTACCTTTTCATGCTTCTCTTGATTCTTGTGTTTGAAAGTCAAATTTTCTATTCAGCTCTGGTCTTTTCACTGAGAAAGCTTGAAAGTCCTCTATTTTATTGAAAGTCCATATTTTGCCTTGGAGCATGATACTCAGTTTTGCTGGGTAGGTGATTCTAGGTTTTAATCCTAGCTCCATTGACCTCCGGAATATCGTATTCCAAGCCCTTCGATCTCTTAATGTAGAAGCTGCCAGATCTTGGGTTATTCTGATTGTGTTTCCACAATACTCAAATTGTTTCTTTCTGGCTGCTTGCAGTATTTTCTCCTTGATCAGGGAGCTCTGGAATTCCTGGGAGATTTCTTTTTGGATCTATTTGAGGAGGTGATCGATGGATTCCTTCAATTTCTATTTTGCCCTGTGGCTCTAGAATATCAGGGCAGTTCTCCTTGATAATTTCTTGAAAGATGATATCTAGGCTCTTTTTTTGATCATGGCTTTCAGGTAGTCCAGTAATTTTTAAATTATCTCTCCTGGATCTATTTTCCAGGTCAGTGGTTTTTTCAATGAGATATTTCACATTGTCTTCCATTTTTTCATTCCTTTGGTTGTGTTTTATAATATCTTGATTTCTCATCAAGTCACTAGCTTCCACTTGCTCCAGTCTAATTTTTAAGGTAGTATTTTCTTCAGTGGTCTTTTGGACCTCCTTTTCCATTTGGCTAATTCTGCTTTTCAAGGCATTCTTCTCCTCATTGGCTTTTTGGAGCTCTTTTGCCATTTGAGTTAGTCTATTTTTTAAGGTGTTGTTATCTTCAGTATATTTTTCAGTATTTTTTTGGGTCTCCTTTAGCAAGTCATTGACTTGTTTTTCATGGTTTTCTTGCATCCTTCTCATTTCTCTTCCCAATTTTTCCTCTACTTCTCTAACTTGCTTTTCCAAATCCTTTTTGAGCTCTTCCATGGCCTGGGACCAGTTCATGTTTTTATTGGAGGCTTTTGTTGTAGGCTCTTTGACTTTGTTAACTTCTTCTGTCTGTATGTTTTGGTCTGCTTTGTCACCAAAGAAAGAATCCAAAGTCTGAGACTGAATCTGGGTGCGTTTTCGCTGCCTGGCCATATTCCCAGCCAACTAACTTGACCCGTGAGTTTTTCAGAGGGGTATGACGGCTTGTAGACTAAGGAGTTCTATGTTCCATGTTTGGGGAGGATGCACTAGCTCTGCCACACCAGCACTGCTCCTTCCCCAAGATCCCCCAACCTGGACTGGGCTTAGATCTTCAGCAGGCTGTGCACTCCTGCTCTGATCCGCCACTTAATTCCTCCCACCTGGTGGGCCTGGGGCTGAAAGCAGCTGCAGCTGTAGCTGCCCCACCTCTGCTGCCCCAGGGGCGGTGGCCAAACCTCGAACTCCTTCCACTCCCGCAGCTTTTCCCACTAACCTTCTCAGCTGTCTTTGGTGTTTGTGGGTTGAGAAGTCTGGTAACTGCCACAGCTCACTGATTCAGGGCGCTAGGGCACGTTCCGCCCATCTTCTGGTCTGGTTGGTCCCCGCTGCTCACACTGGTCTTGGCTGGGCTTGGTTCCCCTCAGCTCCCCTCTGCTCCCAGCGTTGTGCAGAATAGACCTCACCCAGAGACCATCCAGGCTGTCCTGGGCTGGAGCCCTGCTTCCCTCTGCTGTTTTGTGGGTTCTGCCGTTCTAGAATTGGTTCAGAGCCATTTTTTTTTAGGTTTTTGGAGGGACTCGGCGGGAACCTCACGCTGGTCCCTGCTTTCCAGCTGCCATCTTGGCTCCACCCCCCAATAACAACAATATTGTAATGATGATCGGTTGTGAAAGACTTAGCTGCTGTGCTCAAGATAATGATCCAAGACAATTCCAAAGGACTCATGATGAAAAATCACTTCCAGAGAGAAAACTGTTAAAGTCTGAGTGCAAATTGAAGTATAACTTTTTCACTTTTGTTGCTTTTCTTTTTTTGTTTGTTTTGTTTTGTTTTTGCAACATGGCTAATATAGAAATATGTTTTGCTTGACTTCACATGTATAATGCATATGATATTACTTGTCTTCTCAGTGGGTAAGGGAGGGACTTGAGAGAAGAAGAGGATTTGGAGCTCAAAAATTGTTTTAAATGAATGTTAAAAGTAAGTAAATAAATGTTTGTTTGTTTTCTTAGTTTTTACACTGGATTGCCTCAAGGAAGTGATCACTAGTTACTTTGTGTCTAATGTTACCTATTTTCTACAGACTGACTTTCTGGTTAATTTTTTCCTTTTTCTTATTTTCAGCCAGCAGGCCACCCTCATCATGATAAATATGATAAATAGTAAGCTAAGATTGAAGAATTTTTTTTTAATCATCAGGCTAACAAGCAGTACCAATAATTGCCTGTAGTTTTAAAGGTACTTTAGAATTACTGAAGTGCTTCGTGTGTATCATCTAAGGGTTTTGAACAATCAGTGTGCAAATATTATTGTGACCGTTCTACAAAGGAAGAAGTAGAGCAGTGACTTGTCCAAGGTCACCCCACTAATAAATGGCAGAGATGAGATAGCTGCCCTGGCTGGCGGTGATGCTGTGCCCTGTATTCTTTTGACTGACTCATGCTTCTTCCACTATCAGGCATCATCAGTGTTTTTAAAATACTCTCATTTTCATTTTTAAAGAGAATGTGGCTCTGTTCAGGAGACAAAGATTTCATAGTTCTTAAAGTTCTACCAAGTGCTGCTAAAATAACTGCTGTAGAGATTGGAGGCTCCTGACTCCCTAAGCTGCAGGTTTTCCTTCATACTAGAAGAGGGACCAAAGTGACATCCGATGGTGGATGACCACACCAGTGCGAGCTAGGAAGGCTCTGCTGGAGGACGGGCACAAATTGGCCCTGTGAACATTGGGGGTGGAGGTGGCTCTAAATTTGCACATCTCATGTTTTTTTTTTTTTTAATGTACTGCAGTTTTGCTTTGCTTGTAGAGCATGGTGCCTTCTTTGATGTGGGCATGCCAAACCAAAGATTATGAAGTTAGGTTTCTTTGCACAATATACTTTGGTTCAGCTAGAGAGATTGCCTTTTCAGTAAATCTCTTGTAACCTTATTATAACATTGTCTTTGGTTCCATGCTTTGGGGCTGTCTTGTGAGGCCACGTTATCAAGAAGTTCTTAACAATATTCAACTCCCTCCTATGTGGTTTATTTGGGGCCTTATTAAACCAGATTTCATGTAATAATAAAGCTTTAGGGCAGGTGTGAGGAATCTGTGGCCTCTAGGTCTTCAAGTGCAGCCCTTTGATCGAATTCAAACTTCACAGGACAAATCCCCTTAATAAGAGGTTTTGTTCTGTAAAACTGGGACTCAGTCAAAAGGCTACACTCGAGGACATGGAAGGCCACATGTAGCCTTGAGGCTGCAGGTTCCCCACTCCTGCTTTAGGGTGTAATTCTTAGGTCTCTTTGAGAAGACAACTAAATAAACTTTAGTGTTGAGTCTGATAGAAGCTTGATAGTTTTAAATTTTAATTGGTCTCCTTAATAACTTACTAATATATGTATCATATGGAAGATATTAATATTGCTGTTATGTATTATATACTTTTCTTCTGCATCGAAAATTATTTTACACAGATTTGCATAGCATCATGAAATAAGCCTTAACACTATTCCCTTAATCTCCAAGAAATATGGTAAAGGTAGAGCGAAGAGCTAAGTACTAGACTCTGTATTTCATTGGTTTAGGGAACTCCTGAGGGAGGAAGCTACTCCCACCAATGCAGTTCTGTGCCTATCTGCAACTTAAGAGAGTGAATGAATGAAAAAGCAATCAGAGGCAGTAAAGAAATAGAATTTTTTTTTTATTTTTTGTGATGTTAATGTGGTTAAAGATTCTTGCCACCCCTTAATCCCCTCAAAAGGTCTCAGGTGGAGCTAGTTCCGGGAAGCTTGATTAGGGCATGCTTGTTTGTAGGAAGGCCCACACCCTTTTGCTAATTATGTTAGGAGAGGTGTGAAGCCCTCAGGCCCTAAAAAGGGTATATATATATATATATATATATATATACTCTGAGGGTAACAGTTAAGCTCAGAACTACAGGGGCCCTCAGGACTTTGGGGAAGAGAGGATGTAGGCAAGCAGAATAACTAGGATTTGTGAGTGAGCGTTTATGGGAAGGTACCAGCAGAGGGGAAGGTTATGGGAGGGCTTGGCTTCCTGCTGTGATATTGCATTTTAATTTCCTTGCTGTTATGATGAATAATATTCAATATTCATGGTCACCATTGATATCATGACACTTGTCTTACTGATATATTTTAGAAGGGATCCTTAAAAGCTTTTTGGCTTATTTAACTACCTCATTTTACACATGAGAGTATGAGAGGTTGTATCTTATATAGGTTGTATGGTATTTTTTTTTTAAAGAAAAAATTATACATTTTGTTCTCTAATTTTTTGACTTAATAAAAAAAGTACAAAATAGGGGAAAACTATTAGGAAAAAATACTTGAGTACTTAGTTCTATAATTAGATCGATGTGGGTAATCTGTCCAGTGGTGCAGGTTAAAATCCAACCTTGCTTTCTCATCCTCTTTGATTCTTGTCTATATCTTCCTATCAATCCTCTTCAGGGGAGCCACCCTGCATGCTGGGCATGGGACAGAGGGTCTCTTGACTTTGTGTGAGTACGAGCGGAGCACAGGAATTATTTATCCATTATTCCTTGCATCTTTACATAACTGGCCCCAGTCATGCATCTAAGGTCTTATTCAATTCAGCAAGCATCTATTATGTACCTGCTTTGTGCCAGGGAGACACAAAGGCAAAGACAAAAACAAAATCCCTCTTTCCCTCAAAGAGCTTGCATTTTACTTGATGCCATCCTTTGTACCTCTTTTACTAAAAAGTTCTCTGATGGTGGTGTATTGATGTTTACCCTCACCCATCGTGCACCACTCTGTTGTCCTTAGAGTGGCTTGAAACTAATTTGTTAGAGACTCT
Organism: Trichosurus vulpecula; assembly: GCF_011100635.1. NCBI lineage: Eukaryota > Metazoa > Chordata > Mammalia > Diprotodontia > Phalangeridae > Trichosurus > Trichosurus vulpecula. The sequence goes on from NC_050578.1 coordinate 242,819,980, forward strand.
GGTATTCCATGACTCAGACCAATATACTATCGTTGGGAAAATACTAATATTAAAAAAGGTGGATTTTTTTTCTTCAGGGAGAGGCTTCAGTTCATTGAAAGCTGTCTTCTAAGGGCCATCCAGCCTGCTCTTCTGCTCCTATTGAGTTTTGGGCCCAGTTCACTATCTGTCAGCAGTATTTGTGTAATATATGTATATGTACTGGTTGGCTAGCTTTATGGTTTGTTCATTCAGTCCATTCATTAGGCATTCTCTATTCATTTTGTTTTTCATGTATAGAGTTAGACCAAACTCTTTGAAATGATCATACATCTAATTTAGGAAGTTTTGCATTCTCATGTGGCTTGATATGGTGAATACAGTGTCACCGTCACATAGTAGCATTTGAAGGACCTTATTATCTCTAGGGAATCCCTTTTCCATTTCGTCTTGGCCACAGCAGTGACAAACACCTTTAGCAAGTCTAGATCTTCCTGTTTTGTGCCTAACTTGATATTGATTATCAGATGGTCATTAAGCAGAGTTCTCTGTTTTTGCATCTTTTAAGCAATCTTGTGTGATTGTGATATATTCATGGGAGACATTTGTTGGTGTAGCTCCCTCTTCTCCGCTGCTTTTCATCTCATAAAATAGGAGGACATGTAACAGAAGTGGTAAAAGGCAGTTGAATTCAACCTGGTGCCCAGCATGCTAACAGCTGGTCAAAGATTCTTCCTTTGTAACAGACAGAAAGGTCAGGAATTGGATAGGTGATGAATATTGCTTTGCACATTTGTTTTCTTTCATCTCCTTATTTTGGGGGATTAAGAATTTGGTTTCCTACCAGGGTCCTTGATAGTTTGATACCTTATAATGGAATATAATGGAATATAATAATATAATGGAATCATTATATTAACCATTAGTTTGGCCTTGTCTGTAAACTTCTATCACTTTCAAGCATAAAAATATTTGACTCAGTGCATAGATTAGCAGACTTGATTCAGTTCAGCAAACCTTTCTTAAGTTCCTACCTATATGATCATTGGACTTTAGAGTGACAGCTGGAAGGTGCTCCAGAGAGGCTAGTCTGACCCTCTTGTCTTAACGCTGAGGATATTCATCTAAATGCCTACATAAAACTTGTTTACTTCAAATAAAAACAAACCAAGCTTTAGCGAAAATTCCTGACACTATATGGTGCTCCAGGTAGAAAATATTCTTGTTACCAGATTTGCTGAACTTCATAGATTCATGCATAGATTCATTTTATCAGTCAGCCTTTTTATTTTTACTTGTAGAGCCACCCAAGGGCAACTTTGCATATAGAATCTTAAGAAGTTATACATGATCCAGATTATATCCTTAATATGTGACAGTTTTTTTGGTCCTCTACATGCATGGGAACTAGATGATTTTTCAAAATCCCATAATTATTTTTATTCAGGCTTTCTGTGTGTACAAACTGTCTTGCTTTTTTTTCTTTTCTTGCTTTACAGGAGTGTTCATAGGGTGACAATTGTTGGCATTTTATCCAACAAGAACCACCCCCCCCACTCCCATCCCCCTTTCTTTCTCTATCACTGCTACCTTATCTGGTTTAAGTAGCACCCTGTAATTTACCCAGAAATTCTTCTAATGATCAGATCTTCATATGGACCACACATATTGATTTATCTCTTCTGCATGATTGTAATTGTTTTAATTATGTTTTATGTGATTTGATTTAAAATTCATTATTTTGAAAAAATCTCCCTTTTAGTTGAAGATTTTTATTTGATAACTTCTGGATCAGGAGAAAGTGATAACCATCATACTATGGATGAATTAGACATTGATCCTGTGAGGATGAATGAATGAATAGCATAAATGAGAAAGCATTTGAGTGCTTACTGTGTGCCAGGCACTGTGGATGCAAGTAGAAAACAGAGACAGTCCCTGTTCTGAAGGAGAATGTACTCAGATAATACTTTAAAGACTTCAGTTGTAGGGCGATTTGCCAGGCCCAGAAATTCTAAGGTGATAGTGGCAAGGCCAAGGGTCCTTAGGATGCATTATTAGCTCTGATGACAACTTTATGGATGGTAAGGCCAGGTGGCTGCCCATCTCACTGGAATGATTCTTGTTGTTGACTCCTATTTCATCCAAATGATGGGAGTGATCTTGTTGTCCTTTTATGCTGGTAGCCCTGATGGGATCTAAGTGGCCCAGGGGGAGGCAGAGAGAAAGTAGGGGGTAAGAGTTCCCTAGTGCTGAGTCTTTCAGTCCTCAGATTGACGATTGATGAGATCCTTTGTTTCTTTTTGTTATTTTAGACTTGAAACGAAAGCACTTCATTTTCTCTGAAAAACTATGAGGAAACATGGTATATTGATTAGAAATAATACCATTGACCCAACCTGGTTATATGACAGCCATATCAAAAAGAGAATTATATCATCAGTCTTCTTTAAAGCATATATTCTTCTTATATTACAAGTTTTTTGTTAAATATTACCCCATTTCTTTATGTGAAATGCTCCTTAGATTACCACTAGGTTTGAGTCACATCTCTGTTGTCACTGATGTCCTTCTCATGTACACATCACTAATCCCATTTGAGTCAAATGACACAGTATGTACATGTTTACTGTGAAGGAGTGCTGGAGAAAAGATATACAGGGGCCTAGTACATACTTGGTATCTAGGAAGTGTTTGTGGAGTCAAGACTTTAACTTTGAATCCATGAGCAATGTATATACAGTCTCTTCCCAAAATAAGTAAGCTAACTATTAGTCAATAAATTAGATAAATGTTAAGGTTGTGATTTCATAATTTTAAAAAAATTCTAATTCAAATTCAGAATTGAGAATTTTAGAAAAAAATTATTCATTTAACTCACTATTGTATTGATTTAAAATCAGCTCATATTCATTAAGCACTTACAAAGTACAGAGCCCAGTGCTGAGTGCTGAGAAGACAAAGACAAAAGTGAAGAGGCTAGGACCTGCCCTCGAGTTCACTAGAAAAGGGCAACTGTCCTGGAGGTGGACTCCACAATAGCCTTTACGCTGTTGATAATATTTAATCCATCCAGAGGGTAATCTCCCCAGTATTTTCAAGATACCTATTCATACCTGATGATTTACTTGTTGTTTATTTTTGGCATATTGTGGATGGAAAAACAGTGATCTGCTACAAAGCGTCACGAAGTAATAAGTGGCCACACTAACTTGGTGTTAGTACAACCTGTAACATAATGCTTCGCTCATTGCAGGTGTTTGATATGTATTTTTTGAATAAATGAAATGTAAGATTCAATTAGCATATTATCCATGAGAAAACAGAATCTTGTAGAAACAAATTTGTGAAGACATTAAAGTAGACCCTTATAATATCATCCAGAATGTTTTATTGTGTTTTGGGCGAGTTGTCAGGACTCTTAAATGTATTTAAATAAATGAAAAACATCTTCATTTTTTTTGCAGTGTTTTTGGGCTATGGATCAGATATATGATTTTATCTTCATACAGAACTGTAAGTGAAGAAACTTCCTCTACCAATGGCACTTTATGGCCTTAGAGAATTACATGGGGCAGTGGTCTCCAAAGTGAGAATATTCAACTTGACCCCAGGGGGTCTGTGATCAGCTAGTCTTAGGTCAGGAAGATGAGTGTTCTCCCTGCAATCGTCAATCATCTAGTTTGTTTCCAATATAACTTCACCTACTCCACTCTTATAGTCCCCTCTCTTCCTCTTTACCCCTGTTCTTATCCTCCGTCCCCCTTTCCCCCCCCAAACTACCAACTTTCATTCTTGTGAGTGAAACTGCCTTCACCTACCCACTGTCCGGATGCAGAGAAATGGAGATCCGCTGTGTGTGGAGAGAACTGGTTCAGAGACCCAAGAGCTGGTTCTGGAGCCGGCCAGAGCCTTCCTGAGTTCAAGGTCAAACCTTTAGTCACCACACCACATTGTCTGTCCCTACGTTGCTTGGCTGGTTTTACTGTTGCCATTTGCTTTTATATCACATTTAGCCTGGTTAGAGGGATTTTTTTAAAGATACCGTAACAATTTAAATTGTTTTGCTCCTTGTGATTTCATCAGTACAGGGAACTCCTCTTATGGAATCCTCTCCCATCCATCCAGATCTGCCACCCCTCCCTAACTTAATCTTCAGTCATTTCCTGGGTATACTGAGGTTCAGTGATTCATAGGCAGAAGTCAGCCACCAGTACTCTTATACCAACCCCAGTCCTTTTTGCACTAGACCAGAGGTGTCAAACACACGGCATGTGGCCCACAACACTCTTGGTGCTGCCGAACGAGATTAAAATGTAATTAGGAAGTGTTTAACAAGATAAACATACAACAAAACATAGGTAGTGTTATATTCTGCAGCATGGCAGGGATCCATTCCTGTTTGAGTTTGACCTCACTGCCATACCTCACTCTTCATAGAAAATAAAGCATTACCAAAATCTTTTAATGGATGATAGATTTTGATATTTTATTATATTTTACTTAGACTTTATTTTTACGGATTATACATGATTGACAAAAGGCAGCCTAGGGTACAGATAGGGTAGCAGAATCAGTTGGACTTGGGTTCAAATCCAGGTTCTGACAAGTGCTGAACCTATTGATCTGGACTAATCTTTTAACCTCTCAGTGCCCTAGGCAGCCGGGATTCTGAATTGCAGAGGTGTTGAAGTGTGTGTGCAGGAGCAGAGGGAGTGTTTCCATTCCAGTAAACAGTGAAATCACAGGTCTTCTCCTTGGCCCTCTATAACCCTATTGAGCACAGCTACATTTTTTTTTTCTTGTTTTCAGCAGTTACAGATACTTAATAGCATATTCTAGGTCCAGCAATACTGAACATTACAATCTTCATATGCATAACCTGATATTAATGGTAGCTTTGCTTTATGAACCAGAAGGCTAAAATGTCAATGGAATAATGTTGCAATTTCATCAGAAAATGCACATGGTGAAACACTTTGGCATTTGTGCAAACAATGAACTAAAGTTAGCATTTATGATTACTGTACAAAAGGTATCAAATGTCAAAAAAAATTCAGGGTTATAACAATGAAATTTTCATTGTAGTGTTATAGGTTAGCATAATTGAAGTATGTCACTCATTCAAGTTTATACACACACGCACATGGAGGGATGCAACTGTCAATGAAAATTTTCTACAAAACATTAACTTTCTGACTTAAGTAATTCAATATTTCTAGGCAATAGTGGCTAACCATATTATGCCAGTCTTTCCAGACTGTGTAATTTATAGAACATGTGAATCTAATGTCTGAACAAAGCCTAAAAATCTGAACAGAATCTTTCCCTTTTGACAATCTATTATTAAAAGCGTGGCTATCCAAAACTAAGAATTTATTGAAAGAACCTCATTTGCTAAAATGTTAGATTGGGACTTCTCTTGGTTCTTCTATCTGTCTGACTGCTTCCTTTAGTTTGCTTTCGTAGGATCATCATCTGCATCTTCTCTCTTGGTGACCTTGTTAGTTGCCATTGGTTCAATTATAATCTCTGCATAGAGGTCTCAGATCCGTATATTAAGCCCTAGAATGTCTACTGAGTTCTAATTACTGACTGTATATTGGGCATTTTGAACTGGCTGCTCCATAGACACTTCAAACTCAACATGTCCAAAACAGAACTTGGCAGTTTTCCTTCCCAACCCATCCTTTTTTACTTTTTCTCTTGGGGGTGCCTCCATCTTTTCAGTCACCCCAGCCTGCAATCTTGAAGTCACCCTCAGCTCCTCACTGCCCCTACCCCATTTATCCAATCAGTTACCAAGTCTTCTTGATACTGTTTCCATAGCATCTCTCCCTTTAGTTCCATTCATTCTACTCACATCTACCAGTCTAATTCAGGCTCTCATTACTTATTACCATGGCTACTATCATAGTTTCCTAATTGATCTCCCTTCCTTAAGTCTCTCCCTCTGTGGTCCAACTTCTACACAAAGTTGCCAAGATGATTTTCCTAAGTCACATACTATTCCATCATTTCTTGGCTTTGGGCATTTTCTCTGGCACTCTTCCATGCCTGGAATGCTCTTCCTCCTCATCTACAACTAATGACTTCTTTCAGGTGCCAAGTAAAATCCCATCTTTTATAGGAAGCCTTTTGGAACTCCCCACCCCTTAATTCTAGAAGTTTCCTTCTTTTATTTCCTATTTTCCCTGTGTACAGTTTGTATACCTTTGCTTGTTATCTCTCTCATTAGTGTGTAAATTCCTTGAGTGCAGGGACTGTCCTTTGTCTTTTTTTGTATCCCTAGAGCAGGTACCAGGCACATAGTAGGTTCTTATTATTTAGTGACTGACTAGGTTTATTACCCTCCTTCCAACACTATATATTTGGCCTTCTGGCTGTTTTTTCATAGACCGTACCCCATCTTCTGTTTCAGTGCTTCTTGTAGCATACTCTCCTAGGGAGCAGAATTGGTCTTCCCCTTACCTTCACCTCCACACTAACTTAGGGTAAATGACCAAATCTAGTGAGGTGCCTTCAATATTCATTTAACTTGACCAGTGTAAAAAGCTGTTTGAGCACAGGAAAACAATCATGACTTTTAGAGAAGTCTTTTTTTTTTTCCATGTTCTGTCCAGTAAGTAGACAATGAGTAGTGTTTAAAATATATGGAAAGATCCATATTCCTGGATTTTATCCATTTCTAATCAAAATAAAGAACAGAGTTATAGCATTCAGTAATCTTTAAAAATCAGCCCTTTTGTTACCATTAGTAGCAGGAATTTTAAAAACTTTACTTGGATCTTACTGAATACTTTCTTCCATTTTTATCCCCCTAAGTGATCAATCAATCAGTCAATATTAAGTACCTACTGTGCTATGCTATGGGGTTGCAAAAGGAGGCAAACACCTGCCCTCAAGGAGCTAACAGGCCAGTGGGGGAGACAACATGCTAACAAATATGTACAAAACAAGAAGAGACTGAGTTTGGAAGGGCTTTGAATGCCAGATAGAACATTTTGTATTTGCTCCTGGAGGCAATAGGGAGCCACTGGAGTTTATGGGGGTGGGGTGGGGGGTAGTAACATGATGATCAGATCTGTGCTTTAGGAGAATCACTTTGGTGCCTGAATGGAGGCTATATTGTAGTAGGGAGAGACTTGAGGCAGGTACACCCCCTAGCAGGTATCACAAGAGTCCAGGCATGAGCTGATAAGGGCCCGTACTAGATGGGTGGCAATGTCAGAGAAGAGGAGGGGGTATATTTGAGGTATGTTGCAAAGACCTTGGCAACATCTTGGATGGAAGGGAGAATGGGGAGAGATGAGGAGGAGTCCACAATGACACCTAAGTTTTGAGCCTGGGGGACTGGGAGGATGGTCTTGCCCTCTATAGTAATAGAGAAGGTTGGAGGTTGGGTGAGTTTAGGTAAGATAATGAGTTTCATTTTGGAGATAGTGAGTGTAAGACATCTACTGTACATTTGGTTTGAGATGTCTGAAAGGCTGTTTGGGCTGCAAGATTGGCGCTCAGCAGAGAGTTAGGAGCAGGTTAGATAGTTGTGAAAATCATTAACATAAAAATGGTAATTAAATCCATGGGAGCTAATGAGCTCAACAAGTGAAGTAGTATGGAGGGAGAAGAGAAGAAGGCCCAGGACAGAATCCTGTGGGACACCCATTTTTAGAGGCACGTTCTTGAAGATGCAGCAAATGAGACAGAAGAGAGGTCAGAAAAGCTCTGCTACTACAGAAAGTTTGAGAATCAATGATTTAGTCCGCCTCCTTCATTTTTCAGATTAGAAAAGTAAAGTTGAAGGCATTGTAACTTCCTCAAGGTCACTAGGCTCTGTAAGTTGCATCAACAAGGATCAAAATCAGGTCTCTTGACTCCTGATCCAGTGTACTTTCCACCAAAGCCCATAGCCTAAATGTGAAATGGTTTCAGCATTACACTAATAACAATAATATAAACTTAAATTTGCTTTTCAGTATTATTCTTCGTAGCATTTTTGTTTGGTTGGTTTTTTGGTTTTATTTTTGGAGGTGGGAAGGCAGGGCAATTGGGATTAAGTGACTTGCCCAAGGTCACACAGCTAGTAAGTGTGTCAAGTGTCTGAGGCCGTATTTGAACTCAGGTCCTCCTGATTCCAGGACTGGTGCTTTACTCACTGTGCCACCTAGCTGCCTCCTCTTCATAGCATTTTTATATTGGTAGGAACAATGATTAACTTTAAAGAAATTCATTTCCAACCCAAACTTAGTTAAAACATGTATTTTGTTAAGTCGTTCATGCCAGTGTTTTCCTCCTCATTATGTACTTTTTTTTTAACTTAAAAAATATTTGAGTAAATATGGAGTCAAGCTTTGATTATGTCTCATTGAATGAATTATAATCAGCTTCTCTGCCATGGTTCAGGATGCATGTCTTGAGCCCCTAACAGTTGGCCCGGGCATACATGAAGTTAGTGTTTGGGTATCTCTCTCTTTCATTTCATTCTAAAGTCAAACAAATGATTTTTGGATTATGTGTATCTCTTCTCTCTTCCATTAGCTTGAATAATCAGGGTAGATTATATTATACACAGATGAATATTTGTCTTTATTCTATGAAGATGATGCCTTTAATACTGATTCTGGCATTCTGTCTCTGTGGGTAGATAGGATTGGGAAAAAAATGCAGTCAGTATTCCTTTTTGTACAGTACATCTCTTCAAATCATTCTTTTATTTTTGGCTATAACTTCTGTGTACTGAGCCCTTTATAGATTTGTGGTTTTGAAGCAGTAATCTTTGTGTAAAATAATTACAGAATCCCTAATAATTCAACATGAGCTGCCATATATCAGTACTTAAGTGCTTCACTATTTTGAGTTCTCTTATAATGAATCCTTCCTTAGGATATTTCTCTGCTCTTCTTTCCTGTGATTACCCATGGGTAAATTCCCTTGAAAATGTCTTATGTATCCAGCTCAGGAGTTTTATAATGAATGTTATTTATGTATTGGTAGTTTAAACATGGCCTGAGTCTTAAAATAGCTTATAAATTAGCTGGGAAGAGATGGTATGCACAAAAATTAAATAAAAATACAAGGCACTATGTGAATATAGCCAAATGAATATTATAGGCCATAAGGCCATAAGTGCTATGAGAGTTTAGAGGAGACAAAAGGGCTGGAAGTGTCAGGGAGGATTTTATACTGGCAATATCAACTTGATCTGGGGTTCCAAGGATGAAGAGGCCTGGGGAAACCCCTTTCTCCCTTAAATCAGTCTTGCCCTTGGCCCCTGGAACATCTTGAAGTGCTCCTTCCCAGTGTTTAGATGATCAGAGTTGGCATCGCTTGGGTTCAAAACTCAGGGTATAGGGAGCTACTTTTGAGAGACTTTCAGTTACAGAGTAACCCTTGCAACCTTTGAGATAGGATACCACTAAGAAGAAAAAAATATAGTTAAGTTTTCAGGCTGAATGCAGGGCTTTATTACAGTCTCAAGAGAATATCTTTTCAGGTTGGCCTTGCATAAGATACAGTTGGGTGAGTCAAGTTCAGTGATGTTATATATGCCAGTTATGTCTTTGGGGGGAAAGCCAGAGGCTAAGAAAAATGAGAGTTGAAGCTCCTAAGGTAATCAGAAACATACATACGGGACCTTTGGAAGTGACTAGGCAAAACAAGAGCCAGAATGGTTCTAGCAGAACTTGGACCAGGATCTCTTATACTCTGTCCTGAGATGCCATTGAGAAGGTACTCTGAACATCCATCAGGGCCTAGCCTGGATGGTAGAAGAACTCATGTAATACCAGTCAAGATCAAGAAGGTCCTACTCTTCCATGAAGATCCTACTCTTCCATCCAAAGGTACAGCAGTGCTATAGAGCTTAAAACTAAGAAGATGAGCAAAATGAAGAAAGAAATTTTTAAAATCAAATAAAAGCTCTGAAAGAAGGAATTAGGAGAAACAGAAAGGGGTAGACCTTATCTAAGTCATGGACCCCCTGGAAATTAGAATGCATCAAACAGAAATTACTCCATGAGTTAGCAAGAAATATTAGAACAAAATCACAAGATTGAAAAGTAGAATGTGTAACATTTCATGCCAGAAGCAACTAATGTGGAAAACAGATCAAAGAGAAATATCTGGACTCCCTAAAAATCACAATAAAAAATAAAATGTATGGACACTCTATTTCAAGAAAATTAATAAAAACTGTGAAATAAAAGTCAAAAGAGAACTTGCCAGTAATGTCAATGCAAAATCCAGGCCCCCATATCAAAGAAAAGTTGCTGCAATCATCTAGAGACAGAGACAGAGACACATAACGCACACACAAAGAGAGAGAAAGAGTTCAAGGACCAAGGAACCACAATCAAGACTATAGATGACCTGGCAATTAACCCCCAAATCTAATTTTAAAAAGAAAGAAAAAAGAAAAACAAAACCATTCTAACAAATAAGCATAGTTTAGCAAAACAAATTTCCCACGTTGTCCATGTCCAAAAATGTATATCTCATTCCTTATCATGAGTCCATTTCTTTTCTCTCAGGCGGTGGGTAGCATGCTTGGTTGGTTATTAATTGGAATTCTTAAGTCTCTCAAAGTTGCTTCTCTTTACAGTATTGTTATTATATAAATTGTTCTGGCCCTGCTCACTTAACTATTTTAATTTATACAAAGCTTCCTGAGACCATCTCTTTTGTTATTTCTTATGACACAGTCGTATCCCATGATATTCCCATACTATATTTTGTTTGTTATTCCCCAATCTGTGTACATCCCCTTCCTTTCCAGTTGTTTACCACTGCAGAAAAGGTTGTTACACATATTTTTGTGTGGATCCTTTTCCTCTTTGATCTCTTTGGAGTATAGGACGAACAGTGGTAACACCAGGTGAAACGGTGTTCAGTCTTCTTGCGATCAACCTCACTATTATCTAAGCAGGACAAAGAAAGTGGAAAGTGTGTGTGCCCAGATGGACGTAGAGTTTGGTCTAGAAATATATCATCCTCAACAGGAAGAAAGGCAGGAATATAGGTAGGAGGCGCTCAAGAGAGAGGACGCTATGGGAAAGAGAATAGTCACAAGCAGAACAAATTCCTGATCCTTAAGCAGTGACTAAAAGAAAAACAACAGAAAAAATAAAGAACTAAAAACTAAGGGGTCCTCATCAGTTGGGAAATGGCTGAACCACTTGTGATCTAGAAATGTCATGGAATGTTTTCACAGCATAAGAAATGATGAATGAAATAATGTTAGGATTTTGAGAAGGATGAATTGATTCATGAGTTTATGTGAGTTCAGCTTTGTAGAAAACAGCTTTGAAAGATTTAAGAAGAGAGAACAGAGCTATGAACCCATACAGCAGCACATGTCCTGAGGTCTCCAACACCACCTACCTATAGTAGTAGCAGAGCCAGGTGCCAGCACCAACAAGTACAACCTCATGACCAGAGGGACCTGTCAGGACATGGCTATAATCCACTCAAAGGACTTGTCCTTGGTCTGGGCCTACAAGGAAAACCTTCATCACTATCAGGCCTGCTGAAGTAGCTGTACTGGTTGGGAAAGACCGCTCAAGTTTCTTTGTAAATGGGCTGATACTTGGGGGCCGGAAATGTTCGGTGATGAGGGCTTTTTTGCTGCTAGGTGGAGAGAATATCACGGCTCTTTTTGTGAAGAGCACTGGGGCTGCCCCCACCTTCAGCCTTACTGTCACCATGACTGCCAAGATACTAGTCCTGCTGATGGGAAAGGAAGGCATCTGTGAGGAATGATCAGCAGTGGAGGTTAGGAAACGACCTTCCACCTTCTCAATACTGAGCCTTCCCTCCTCTCCTTTTTTCCTAATGCTTCTGCACTGGTTCCCTCACCATAGTTTTTTGGGCCATTCCCCCATTCAGTTGTTGCTGCTATTACTATACCTTGGGGTGGAGGACAGGTTGGATGGATAGGTGTGAACCCCCTCCTTCCTTCTGAATCTATGTGTAGTTGGGAAGGTATATATTTGTGTGTGTATGTATTTTTGAAAAGGGTGAATTCATCTCTAATGAAGAGGAAATCAAAATAATAATTAGGAATTATTTTGCCCAATTGTATGCCCATAAGTTTGACAACCTTAGGGATATGGATGAATATCTACAAAAATGTAAATTGCCCAGGTTAACAGAAGAGGAAGTAAATATTTAAATAACCCCATCTCAGAAAAGAAATTGAGCAAGCCACCATTGAACTCCCTAGGAAAAAATCCCCAGGGCCAGATGGTTTTACATGGGAATTTAATCGAATATTTAAAGAACAGTTAATTCCTGTACTTTATAGGCTATTTGGGAAAATAGGTGAAGAAGGAGTCCTACCAAATTCTTTTTATGACACAAATATGGTACTAATACCCAAACCAGGAAGAGTCAAAACAGAGAAAGAAAATTATAGACCAATTTCCCTAATGAATATTGATGCAAAAATTTTAAATAAAATATTAGCAAAAAGATTGTAGCAACTCATCACAAGAATAATACACTATGACCAGGTAGGATTTATTCCAGGAATGCAGGACTGGTTCAATATTAGGAAAAAAAAAGAAAATTAAAATTTCCCTTTGGAACTTTATTTTGGAAGAATCTGAGTAAAAGATTCTGTACACACACACACGACAAATCTGATAAAAGCCATGACTCAACCTCATTTCCAGGAGGCTTATGATGAGCCATGCTACCTCCCTCCTGAGAGAGTGATGATCAGTTTAAGGTACAAAAAGAGCCATTAATTTTTGCACATAACCATTGTGTGGTTTTGTTTTGCTCAACTATGATTATTTGTCATGAAGTGCTCCCCTCCTCCATTTGGTTTTAATTGGGGGAGTCACTTAGCAATAGCGATGTCCAAAAAAGGAGGGCTATCGGAATAGATATGTTTTTTTTTTAATACACTGAAGAGAAACAAAGCAAATTCGGAAAGAACACAGACAAGCAGAACAGTTTTGAAAGCAATATAGAAACTTATTGTATACTTACTTTTAAAAAAAGGGAGAGTAGCATTTTCATATACATTCCTTTTTATAAAAATATTTTTCTGTTTATATAGTATTTTTTGTTGACTTTAATTTTTTTAAAGAACATCAAAGACTTCTTTTCTCCCAACCCCATCTTGCTGTTCCTCCTATAACAGACTTACTTGGAATCTGGAGTCTTCCTCTCCTTCCCTGGGTAACCAGTTCCCACATTCCCACCCCTTCAGGACCAGCTCTGTTGATCTCTTGCCCTTCCATCTGCTACTAATAGGCTGTCCCCACACCAGCTTAAGTCACCATAGTGTAGTAGAGAGAGCCATGAGTTTACAGGTTGGCAGATCTGAGATGGAATCCTTCCTAATGCAGTCACTAACTATGTGACTCTGTATAAGTCATAGAATCATCTCTGCAATTCAGTTTGCTTATCTGTTAAGTGAATCTATTGGGTAGCCTTTAAGAACTCAGGCTCCCTTTCGTATGCTGTGTGAGGAGATATTCAAATCAGAACCACAGTGGAACCCTGTTTTATGTGTCCTGTAGAGTGGGACCTCCTTGAAGGCAAGATGGTTTCATTTTTGTCTTTATACCTATAGTTTGTGTTGTTGCCAAGGAAAACTTTTGGTTGTTTATTGGGCCTGGTGCCTGTTATTCCATGAACAGTCTTTTTCAGGCTTGAGTGAATACTGTAGGGTCCTAGAGCCTCCAAAACTGCTCACATCTGTACTTCCAAACATCATTGTCATGATGTAGGAAATCCTCGATAACTTCTCCAGCATATGAATTGTGCCTGCTGCTTGTTGCATCATCAGGGTTTATGAGATGGTTTAGAAAAGTTCTCATCAGAAAACTTCTTTTGGGAGCCTTTGTTATTTGGAGTTCCCTGACCATAATGGACTGATTATACAGTTTTGCTTTATTTCATTGATCATAGAGAACTGGGTAAGACAAGAAACTTAAATCAAGAGCCAACTTATTGTAGACAAACTTTTAAGATTTCGTTGAACTTTCTGGTGAGGCCAGATCTGAGTTGTGGCGTCCAGCATTTGGATCCACCAGTAGTCTGGACCTGTATTCCTCGACCCAAACTATACCATAATCTAGAAAAATACCTAAATTCTCCAGTGCTCTATTCTCTGAAGCTTTAGCAAGGTGGTCTTTGGAAGCATGGGGAAAGGGAACAGGAAGGAGAGAGCCAAGATATAGGAATGAAGAGACACGAGAAGGAGGTTTTTTGCGTTTACAGGTTTTAAGAAGTAAATGACCATTTGTAGTCACAGTTTTGTTGTATGGTAGCAATTTGCCATGCAGTGGCCCTCTATAACTCATGAGCCAGAGGTAGAGAAACTTTGGTCAGAGCGAGTCACGAGAGGCTTGGGTATTTGTTGCTCTAGTAAGGATGATTTTGGTAATGTGAAGGTGGGAGATACAGGGATGATGAGAAAAACAAGCAGTTTCAAGCACTGCTAGCAGCCCCAGTTCGGGAGTAATCCATTCAAGGTGAGTTGAAGAGTTAAAATGAATCAGTAAGAAGTGGGACCAGTCAGTTCCTCAAAAGGGAAGCACAGCATAAGGGTTTGAGTTTATTTTTATCACAGCCTTTTGGATATTTAAAATAAAACACCCCATAAAGGTTTCCAAGCATAAATTCCGTGCCTGCAAATGGAATAGTAATAATCTTCCTTCTGGCATTGAGGGCCCGGAGCCTAAAGGAATACAAGGCCATACACCTCCTGGCCTCCCCCTTTCAGAGCAGATGGCAGAACTCTGGAGGTAGTTCTGGGGTAGGGATAGCCACTTCACTTTATAACATACCTCAGACATACTGTCCTCAGCTTAGTGGCAGAGATTTTCTCTAATGCCTGGAATGCTCTTATCTCCTTTGTCCCAACTACTGGCTTCCTTAAGTTCCAATTAAAATCCCATCTTTTACTGGAAACCTTCCTCAACCCCTCTTAATTCTAGCATCTTCTTTCTGTTAATTATTTCCTATTCATCCTACATACATACATATATATGCTATATATATATATATACATACATACACACACACACACACACACACACACACACGAACATACACATAGGTTTGCATGTTGCCTCTCCTCATTAGATTGTAAGCTTCCTGAGGCAGGGACTGTCTTTTGTATCCCTAGCACTAAGCACAGCATGTGGCACGCAGTGGGTACTTAATAAATGCTTATTGATTGATTATTACCTGGTAATTGCCGTAACTTACTGCTCCACTTTGACAGAAACTTACATTATTTCTGCTGTGTGGTACTTGTAATAACTTCTGTGACTATTTTTAAATGCCTGTGAAATGTTTGATGAAAGGATCAGCGTAAATGTATCATTAATTTGTGAACATATACACCGAATACACTATATTATGAACTCTAAGAAATCAGTGAAAGATAGGTTAAAGAAATTGGAATTTTTTCTTGGAAAAAAAGATTTAGGGGATAAGACTTCTTCAAATATTTGAAAAATTGTCTTGAAGAAGAGAGATGATATTTGTTTTGCTTTGACCCAGACGATAGAATAAGAAGTCATGGGCAGAAGCTATAGGTTGACAGATGTTTGGTTACTATAAAGATGTTCATGATCATTAGAGCTATCCAAAAAGGTTGTCCCAGGGAAAATAAGGAAGTTCCCCAGCACCCATGGTCTTTATGGGGAGACTAATGACTGCATGTTGAGAGAGTCCTACAACTCTTTAAGATTTCATAATTCTGGTTACTTGGCTGTTTTTTTCCTTGAGAATTTTGTATAAAACCACACAAATTTCCTGACCTTTCATAGAACTCCAGAGTTTAATTTTAAAATGAAAACTGCTAAATATCTTTTATCAGATGACATTCTAGGATGACTGGTAACCAGATCATTTTAGACATGTTTTTTCATGATTGGCCTTACAGTGAAAATTTACCGTTGTGACCGTTAGTGTGCTTTCTAAATTCACATTCTGATTTCCTGCTACTATTGTTCATTTTTTTTTTGCGTGAATTTTGGCAGAAGGGGGATAACTTTTTTTCATTTTGTTGCTATTGGAAGTCTACAGGCATGTTACCTGTCTTCCACATGGATGCTTCTGAACTGAAGGAAATAGAAAAGGAAAGAAAGAAGAAGAAAGTAAAGAATTAAAAGGGATTAGGGAAAGAGGTGAGAATTGAGGAAGGCTTCTGAGAAAAGACTGATAGAATAGGATATGAGAACCTGGAGAGCGCAGTGATAGAGCGTTGGAGAGGGAAAAAAGTTAAAAAAACAAACAAACCACATTTGTAGCAGGTTGTAACATTTATGTAAGCTGACATGGAAATGTATATCTTTGGCAAAGACTTAGCTTGGCTAACAGTTGGAAATAGCATGCAATGATATGAAGATCCTCCTAAAATATTTTCCATAAAATACAGAAACAAAGGATTCTTTGACAAGTCGGTTTAATTGCATTCATCCATTGTATATTTTGGTTAATAATTTCTTCTAAATCTGTTTTTGAACAGCCATTTACTGAATAAATTTAATGGTCAGTAGTCTATAGTTTTAAATATTTAGAAAAGTGAAACTAAAGGTTTTGAGAAATAATTTAAGAAAGCTGCATAGTTTGAAAATTATACTCAGTTTTGTCCATGTGATAGATAGTTGAATCTCATTTAGTTTTGCTTATGTGTAATTAGATCTATAGCTGAGCTGTGGTCACTTTTTTATGGGTTTCTCTACAAATATTTTTGTAAGTATCCCCCCTGCCCCCTGACCCCATCCTCTCTACATTTTGTTTCTCTGCAGGTACCTAATTTTTTCTGTTAGTCTCTCTAGGTAAATTGTCCATGAGACCAGTGATTCCATCAGCAAATTATCCAGAAAATACTCTCTGTGCACATCATGACATAGCATGCCACTGGTGGGCTTGTAGCAACTTCAGTGGGTTAACTCACCCGGCAGTAGTCTCTTGTGCCCAAGACTATTGTCTCATTCCTTGGCATCTTAGTTTTCTTCATACCATCACCCTTCTCGAAATGCATCTTAGCCTTCTTATTGATTTGTCCCCCACCTGTCCCACTCAACTTTCCCCCCCTTCTCTTTGATTGGCAGTATCATCCAGACAAACAGAGCACAGATGTGCCAGCAGGAGCTGTGGAAGAGTGTGTGCAGAGGTTCATCGAAATTGATCAGGCGTGGAAAATTCTAGGGAACGAAGAGACCAAAAAAGCGTATGACCTGCAGCGGCGCGGTAGGTCCCCGTTGAGGCGCTGCCTAGCAGTGGCAGCTCTGGGAAGGAGGGTCTGCAGCCATTGGGAAGTAGCATTTTCCAGTGTTGCCGTTTTTGTACCAAATTATTCTTGCCTTCTTTCCTCCTTCATCATTGTTTTTTAATTACATTCTATTCTTAGTAGTGATTACTGTGTATATGTTGGGAAGCTAATAGAACTAACAGGAAATTGTCACTTGCAAAGCTCTGGGAACTGGTTTTTAGAATGAATTATGAAATTTTTAGCTAAACTATCCCACTTTATATATTATTTTGATAATATTTTAAAAGCCTTTTTCATTAAATTCTTCTAATTACTTGAATTGCATACTGTGCCATATTTTGATAACATTTTAGGTATATGTGCTATATAATTAATGTCTAAAAGGAAGCACTGTATAGGACAGTTTTACAAACACTTCATAATTATTTAAGCACTTTTTCTTATGCTTCTGGTCTTATTTTAGACCAGCTTTTCATAATTTATCCTTAGTGTAAACGGTTCCTTTAGAAAATGGTTCCAAGAAATATTGTGGAAAGCAAATTAACTAGGCAGTTTCTGCACGCATTTTCTTTATGCATCTCAGGATATAGCTCCTTAAAACAGCGACAGGCTGTTGTGAAAAAGAAAGGGAAGAAATGTAGGTCAGGTTTGTCACACATGGGCTGCTGTTACATGAAGTGATAGGCTGTCTTTCTGCTCTGGCCTCAGGATAGGAGTCCCTCAGCCTTCCATTAGAACCTTCAATATCCACCCTCCATGCTAATGGGGGGGAGTCGATAATAGTTTACTGCCTGTGGGGAAAACACTCAGTCACACTCTGCAGTAACACACTCTGGCTCAGCATTGATGGGTAGCCACCAACACTTTGCAGTGTTCTGATAAAAGCCCACTGTCTCTCCAGCTTGCTATTGAATTCCCTTGCACTGTACACTGGCGCACCATCAAACCTCTTCTCTCACAGCCGTTTTTACTCCCATACTGCTGAGGTTACCAAAACTTGATTTGAGAAACAAAGGCTTAGTCAGAGTAGTCTGTATACAACATCATAGCATGAAATTAATGTCATATTCCAAACCTACAAGTATATTTTCAGCATAAGTTGCTTCATTAAATTTCAATATTCCTTTGTTTGTAACCAATGTGTAATGTAAAAATACTTCAGAAGAAAATCGTGTTAACACTGGATTTTGTGCCTGTTTGTTAAATTGGCCTAACTAGCTTTCTGACCTTGGTCAAGTGACCAGATTTGGTCAAGTGACATAGCTCCCTGTGACTTATTTTCCATTTTGGTAAAATGGAGTTGTCTAGATCATCTCAAAATACCCTTTTTAGCTCTGCAATTTTGGGATTCTAGTAAACTTACTTATTTTTGAGGTTTGTTGGGAACTTAATTATATCATCCCAAAGATTTTTATATTAGCTTTAAGGAAGGCCTGAATCCTGGTCATTGTGTATTTATTGTAGTCACATGTGGTCATCTCCCTCCTTCTGCACCCTTCTAAAGCAGTAGTAGAAAAGTAAAAAGTGTTTCCATTTCTGTCTGTCCATTGAATGCCTGGCTATTGGTTCTTATAGCCACAGTTCACATAATTTAATTAACCAGGAAAAATGTTGTTCCAAGCACAACTAAGACTGATAGGACTGTCTTGGTTCACAGACACCCCCAGAGTCTTGTGGATTCCCCCCCTTCTCTCTAGAACTGTGGCGCAGCTTTACGGTGTGGAGGGTGGAGGGGGCCAGTGTGCTTAAGAATCATTCACGTAAAACTGCCCCCTAAGGATTGCAGGGTGTGTGCTTCCCTTGTCACTCTGCATTTTTGCCACTCCGGAGCATGTGTACTATTAACAGCAGATCAGTGAAATTGAGTAGAAGCCTGATGTCTGAAGAGACAGAGTTCCTGAGATCCGAAATCAAGTCAGCGTCTGACTCTGGCGAAGATGTAGGTTAGACCAGCAGCGGCTTAAAAATGAGCAGCAGACTCCTGTAAATGAGGGTCAAGAGAGGATAGGAGAACAGATTATCCAGCTCTTCTAGTTTTGTTTTGTTTTTCCATCATTCTCAAGAGAACCCTGAAATATTAATTTATTTGGTAGCTTTGGTTCAGAGGCCTAAATGGAATTATCATTATGCCTTAATGTAATAGATTCTATTAGATTGCTTTATATATTTCACAGTTTTAATTTTTTTTATGATTATAACTAATTTCTGAAAAAAACATTTCTAGGCCAATCTAAAATAAAGAACTTTGTGTTTGGTTCAGATAAATGCTCCAAACCTTTAGTACTTGAAAGTTATACAGAAGTCAGCTAGGCTGCACATTTTTTCATCCATGAGTTTATCGAGTCTGGCTAGTCTAGAAAGAGAGTGGTAACATCTGTTTTCTTGGAATTTTAGTAGTGCTGAACTCCTAGGTATTTTTTATTACACAGGCAGAATAAATGGATTATAGTGAGGGTCAGTGCTACATTTGTGGTTTCAGTAGTTAGT
The DNA here is from genome assembly GCF_011100635.1 of Trichosurus vulpecula. Lineage (NCBI taxonomy): Eukaryota > Metazoa > Chordata > Mammalia > Diprotodontia > Phalangeridae > Trichosurus > Trichosurus vulpecula. Next base: position 242,839,688 of record NC_050578.1, read on the forward strand.
CAGTAAACGTTTATTTAGTGTTTCCTTATGTGCCAGGCATCGTGCTACGTGCCTGGAATATAAGAAAGGCAGTCCCTGCCAATCTAATGGGGAAAGACAACTCACAAAAGGAAGAAGAGGTTGGAGAAGAAGTAGATATTGGGGAGCCGTGACTACCAAGGCTTATTCCATCTTGCTGGATGATGAGATTGCCCAGTGACAAGGTTCCTGGGGCATGGTAGAGAAGTCATAGAAGTCCCAAAGTAGAACATCAAGGTGGGCAATGAGTGAGGAGATACATATCCTTAGCCCTCACTTTAAATGGAGGCTTTGGAGTTCATGACTCTGCCCTCCAATCACTGGGGCAGACGGTAGTGATGAGGGGTGGGTACCAAAGCTGAGTCTGCCCTACAAAAAGAGAGCTGCCCCAATGATGAGGTTCCTGAAGCTTGGTGGAAAAGGCAGAGCAGCCCCCAACTAAAGTAGCCAGGTAGGAACTGAAGAGGATGTGCACTTTACAGTTCATAGTGAATGTTAGTACAAAGAAAAGTTCTTAACATCCCTGAGGGGTAACCTATTTCCAATCATGACAGATGTTTTCTGTATAACAAGTTCTCGGTTATGGAGACACCTTTTACCAATGCAGATAGGCAAATCCTCTGCATTTAACAGTCTTAGAGAGCTGAGTGGGGGCATTTAGAGGTTAAGTGATCTGTATATGAATACACAGCTAGTATGTGTTAGAAGCAAGACTTATACCTAGGTCAAGGCAACAAACTTTTATTATTTTGTGCCAACTGTGTGCTAGGTTTCAGGGATGCAAAGAAAGGCAATGAGAGGACACCAGCAGCTGGGGAAGTTAAGAAAGGGGGAAAACCTGTAGAAAGTTTGGCAAGATATCTGTCTAAGCAGAGTCATCCCAACAGCATTCAAGGATGAAAATGGAAAAAGGGCTACAAAAAAGGAAAAATGGGAAAAAATTTTCAGAGTATTACAGCAATCTGTTTTTTCCATCAAGGAATGTGGAATCCAACATCACAGAGTCAGTGATGAAATAGATCTAAAGGGAACAAAGATGGAAAAAAAAATAGCCAGATTGGATCAAGTATGTGTGGAAGAAATATGTGCTAGAGGTGATAAAATGGTGATGGCATCAATTTACAAGATATTTTCTTTTAGAGGTGGAAAAACCTTCAAATTTAGTGTGCGTGTGTGTGTGTGTGTGTGTGTGTGTGTGTGTGTGCGTGTGCGTGTGCGTGTGTGTGTGTGTGTGCACGCGTGCGTGTGCGTGTGTGTGTGTGTGTTTAAGACAATGAACATGAAAATCAAAACCTGTTCATCTATATGGCTACTCCCCATTCATTCTATAAAAAGAAAAGAAAAGAAAAGGGAAAGTAATAAATATTTACATAGTGCCTACTATGTGCTAGATACTGTGCTAAGCACTTTTTAAAATATTACCTCATTCCATCCTCACAACGGTCTAGATTGGTGCTGTTATCCTGTTTTATAGGTGAGGAAACTGAAGCAAACAGGTTAAGTGACTCACCCAAGGTCACACAGCCAGAAAGTAAGTGTCTGAGGTCTGATTTGAACTCAGATCTTCCTCATTTCTGTCCACTGTGCCACCTAGCTTACTTCAAAGGTTTTATGAGTTCAGTTGTTTTTCAGTTGTGTTTGACTCTTTGTGACCCCATTTAAGGTTTTCTTGGCAGAGATATTGGAGCAGTTTGTCATTTCCTTCTCCAGCTCATTTTATAGATAAGGGAACTGAGGCAAACCAGGCTAAGTCACTTGCCTAGGGTCACATAGCTAGTAAGTGTCTGAGACTGGATTTGAGCTCCTGACTCCAGGCTCAGCATTCTATCGACTGTGCCACCTAACTTCCTCTATCTATAAATGAAGAGAGAGTATAGTAGATGAGGACATTATTGGGGAACACAGACTTTCACAAATGATATTCAACAGTGTACTACATCTTTACCATCTCGCTCCAGACTGAAAGATGTAAAGTATAGATTATGAAAAAGCATTTGGCTCAATAGAACAAAATGCCACTTAACAGGGTCATTCTCAATAACATGTCTCCCATCCATATATCAAGATCATTCAAAATTTCTTACGTTGGAGACTTAACTCATTGCCTAATGACAGTATCAAGTGAGTCATAAAAAGAGGAGTTGTATTCTTACCAAAAGCATTTACACTGTGATGGAGGAGATCTCGTGTAGGGTCCAGATCAAATAGGGGTTGTCTGTGGATGGTGAGGTCATCCAGATTCTTTTCTTTGCAAATTACATTTTGTTGACTGCATCAGGGCTGAAGAAATTGCGGAACTTACTGCAAGAAAGCAATAATCATTCAGTGGAGTTTGGCTTGTCCGTTCACTCGGGAAAAACCAAGTAGATGAAGAATATCTATTGCCCAAATTTCAAAATGCAGTTGAATGGACGTTATGGAGCTTGCAGCAAAGTATTTAACTCTAGGACAAACAGTATAGAAGGACATTGAACTGGGAACATAATTAAAAAACGAATAAAAAAGAGCCCCTGGATTGCTTTTGGGACACTACAGAGCACTTTTACTGAACCCAAACTTCCCACAACAGCGTGGCCTATCTTTTCATTACAAATATATTACTGATGTTTTATATTAGCAAGTGGAATACAGTGCCTCCAGACAACTAAATGTGAAGGTCACATACAGAGAGGTCAGTGGAAAAGTGAGTGTGAGTAGGCCGCAACATATAACCAAAGAGAGACTGAAGAAAAGTGTGAGTAAAGGATGTCATCAAAGGATTTTATGACAGACTTTGAAGACAGGCTGGTCACATGGTGAGGATGAGGGATGACAGGTGGACAGCCTCAGGATGTGGGAAGAAATTGAGGAAAGTCTCCAGGCTTGTACATGCTCCGTGCCTCCAACCCTGGTGGTAAGCTTTTTGGAGAATGTGAAAGAAAGTCAAACAGAATGAGCTGGGCTGTGATACCCATCTTCTAGGGAACTCAAAAATTGAGATCACAAATCCATGTTGTGTATTCACTATGAGGAAAAAGTGCAGAGTTTTAAAATTACAGTGCCATAGAAGTCTTTTTTTGAGATATGATTTTTGTTGAACATTTATAAAACTCACTTTTACATTATTACAAATACTTTACCATAAAGATGCTGTAAAAATACCAAGGGGAGCATTCCCTGGATTTATCATTGTACAGTTTAAGCAAAAGAACGATACCCAAACATGAAGATCATGTCCCAGGTATCAGAGCAGAGCACTGTGGAGTCACTTCATCAAAATACACTACACACACACACGTCTAGATACTTATTGATAAATACTTTCACAATTAACCAATAAAGTACATCTGCCTCTTTGGGTTTGTCTCTGTGTTTTTTTCCACAGACTGAATGTTGCACATAGAAGTCTTCAAAGCTAACCATGGCATTCTATTCAAATATGGTACATAAGATATTTCTTTTTTTCCACCATTGATGTTCATTCCCCTGCCATTTTCCCCAATATCATGATTTCATCTTTAGAGTAGGGGCTCCTAGCCTTATTAAATGCATAAAACAGAATACAAAGGATTGCAAAGGGAACTGATTACATTGACATAGAGGTATCAGCATTTTGAAAATAAATATAGGTTCATGGACTTTAAGTTAAGAACTCCTAGGGTCAGTTTGCCCCTCCTATTACAGGCCTCAGGCCATTCTCACAGAATCACAGAATTTGAGAGTTGGAAGGGACTTTAGCTGCCATCTAGTGCAACCCGTACATAAAAGGAATCCCTGTTATCCCCAGCAAGTAAGTGGACACCCCACCCCCATTTCCTAAATTAAAAATAATTTTTTAATAAAAATCTTCCTGCCTCCTGCTGAGAAAGAAACAAAATTCTCATTACAAACTTGTATACTCAATCAAACAAATTTCCTTATTGGCTGTGTCCAATAAAAAAAAAAAAGAATTTCATTCTGTATTCTGTCTGTTGCCTATGAGGAGGTAGGTAGGTGAGGTCTTTCAATAAGAGTCCTCTGAAATCCTGGTTAGTCATTACATTGATCAGAGTTCCCTCCTGCCTGCACACATGCCCAGGTTTCTCTTCTCTTTAAAAATCCTGACTTGATCCTTCCATCCCCCCAGCTCTTCTTCTGCCCTTTGTGGCTAAACTCCTCAGAAAGGATGACAGGTGCTTCCTCTTTCTCTCCTCTCACTCTCTTCTTAATTCTCTACCATCCGGATTCCAGCCTCCCCCTTCAAGTGGCACTGCTGCCTCCAAAGTGACCAGTGATCTCTTAATTGCCAGATCCAATGGCCTTTTCACAGTCCTTGTTCTCCTTGACCTCTCTGCAGCCTTAGATGTTGTCAGTTAGCTTCCTCTCCTTGATGTTCCCTTCTCTCTGGACTTTCGGGACACCCTCTCTCCTGGTTCTCCTCCTTCCTCTCTGACGGTTCCTTCTCTGTCTCCTTTGCTGCTTCCTCTTCCAGGTCATGCCACTAACCTGCAGGGGTTCCACGGGACTCTCTCCCAGGCCCCTCTTCTCTTTCTAAACTGCTTCGCTTGGTGATCTCATCACCTCCCATGGAGTTAATTACCATCTCTGCGCTAAGGATTCTAAAATCTTATCTAGCCCACATTTCCAGCTGCCTTTCAGACATCTTGAAATAGATGTCCAGTAGACCTCTTGAATTCACCGCATTCAAAACAACTCATTCATTTTCCCTCCAAACTCTTCCTCTTCTAAATTTCTCCATTACCGTCACGGGCACTACGATCCTCCCAGTCCCCTGGGATTGCAACCTAGGGGTCATCTTTGACTCACCACTGTTAGCTTCCCCTTTGCTTCTGGCCTCTGACACTGCCACCCCTGTGGTGCAGGCCCTCATCCCCTCACACCTGGATGATTTGCAGTAGCTGCCTGAGGGCCAGCCTGCCTCAAGTGTCTCCCCACAGCAGTGATGCCTCCATTCAGCCACTAATGTGATTTTCCTAAAAGTCAGCTCTGACCATCCCACCCTGTACTTGGTGATCTCATCACCTCCTATTGCCTCTAGGAGTAAATACAGAGTGCTCTGTTTGGCGTTCAAGGCCCTCCATAACCTGACACCCTCCTACCTTTCCAGTCTTTTTACACCTTACCGCCCCCAAAGGGTATTCTTCTGTCCAGTGACTCTGGCTTCCTGGTTGTTCCATGAACAAGACACTTCTTGGCTCTGGGAATTTTCTTTAATTGTCTCCCATGCTAGGAATGCTCTCCCTTTTCCACTCAGGTAACTGACCTCCATGGCCTCCCTTAAGTTCCAACTAAAATCCCTTCTTTTACTGGAAACTTTATCCATCTCCTCTTAATTAGCACCATTCCTGTTACTGTTAATTACTTCCTATTTGTCCTGTACATAGCATGTCGCTACATATTTTCTCCCTTATTAGATTGTACATTCCCTGAGGTCAGGGATTGTCTTTTGCATTTTTTTGGTATCCCTGGTGCTTATCACAGTGCCTCCCACATAGTAGGCACTTAATAAATGTTTATTGGTCAACAATTTCAAAGTCTTTCAAGATTTTTGTCATTACTATACTGTGATTGAATAAATCATTCTTCTGGTTCTTCTCACTCTATTCTGTATCAGTTCACACAAGTCTTCCCCAGGTTCCCTGAAACTATTCCCTTCGTTTCTTACAGTATAATAGCATTGTCTCATGTGTTTCATACCTTGTTCAGCCATTCTCTAATTGATGGACACCCCTCAGTTTCCAGTTCTTTGCCACCACAATAAGAGCTGCTATAATTACATTGTATCTCAAAAATCTTAGTGCATTTTTAAGCCTTAACAGCTTAAAATTTCAATAGCTTAAGCTATTGATAATAATATATAACAACTTAATGACTACTAAGATTTGGGGACACAATGTGTTTTTGTACATTATTTGTTAGAGTTTATATTGCTTAGGACAAAATCTTCCCTTAATCTATCCTCCCTCTTCTTCCCCCTTCTCCCTTTTCCTTCCCATTTCCCTGTTGATTGACCCATCTTTGTGTGTATATTCTTCCTTCTTCTTACCAGTTCAGATGAGAGCAGGGTTCAAGTGTCAGCTATTCTCCCCACTCCTTCCTCCTTGTTTGGATGGACTTGTACTTGTGTGTCCCAATTAAGTGAGCTATGTTTTCCTGGCCTTCCTTTTCTTCTCCCCTCTTAGTGTATTCTTCTTGCCTTTCTTTTCTTAAAATCATCAAGATGGGACCACTCCTAGTTCTTCTTTCTAATTAGATTCCCTCTTTGATCCCTGATGAGGATAAGGTTCAGAAGGGACACGTGGTATCATTGCACCAGTTTATCCATTTTTATATGATTGTTCATGTTTACCTTTTTAGGTTTCTCTTGACTCCAGTTTTTAAACCTCAAAAGTGGCTACTTATTGCTAGTCTTCTAATCAGTAATGCTTATGTCCTTTATTTCATTAAATGACCCTTCTTCTCCCCTCCCCCCCCTTCTCCAGTAGGACTCAGATTTGCTGAATAAATTTTTCTGGGTTATATGCTTAGATGATTTGCCTTTTGCAATATCATATTCCAAGGACTGTGTGGCTCCTCAGTACTTGAATTCTTTCTCTCTGGGTGTTTGCATTATTTTCTATTTCTTTGGCCTGGAAGCTCTGGCTTTTGGCTATAATAATCTTGAGAGTTTTCATTTTGGGTTTTTCTCCCCTGAGTTTTCATTCTGGTGTTTTTTTGGCGGGGAGGGTGAGTAACCTATGGATTCTGCTTTCACTTTGCCTTTTGATTTGAAGAGATCTAGGCAGTCTTCTTTTATGGTTTTTTGAAATAGGATGCCTAGATTCTTTTCTTGGTCATGGCATTCAGATTAGTCCTGTGAGTTCTTAAATTGCTTCTTATTCTATTTTCTAGGTCAGTTTTTGCTATGAGATACTTTACATTTTCTTCCTTTTTTTTTTCAATCTTTTGACTTAAATTTTTTTTTTTGTTATTTCATTGACCCGTTAGCTTCTCTTTGATGCCTTATTCATTCTCAGTGTGTTTGTTGCTTGTGCAAGGTTTTGAACCTCTTGTGGCAAACTGTTAATTCTTTTCCATTTCTTCATTTCATATCTCTCATTTCTCTTCCATTTTTTTCCCTCTTACACTAATTTCACTTATAAAAATTTTTTTAGCTTTTTACAATTTGCTTCATTGCTTCCAGTAATTCCGGTTGAATTTATGCCCACATTATATTTGTTTTTGCTTATTTATGTTTGGGAGTCATTATCTTTTTGGTTGGTGTCTCAAGGGTCCCTGTTACCGTAACTTCTTCTTGTGGGATCCTTTTTCTGTTCACTGATTCTCCCAGCCTACTTCCTGACTTCAAACTGGATGTTAGGGCCAGGCTCTCAAACTTCTGGAGGGAAGGTTTGCACTGGTCCTGCTGATTTCTGGGGGTATTGAGGACTGTATTACTCCAGGCTTTCAGAACCAGCTTAGGCAAGCGACCCGCGAGCTTTCATTGTTCCCGGTGGTTGGATCCAGAACAATGTCCCCTTTGCTGATTAAGAATGACTGAGCTGTAGGCTTCTCTTTGGCCTGGGATTCTAGGCTGGAACTGAGACTCTTCTCTTGGGGATCTTGGGGCTCAGAGCCACATTGCTGCTGCTTGCTTCTGAATTTGCTCTTTGCTCAGTAGGTAACCCAAGACTCTTTGCTCCTTACCCTGGAATGCCATTCCAAGATGCAGGCCTCCTCCTCAGGGAGCCCTGGATCTGTCAACCAACTCTAGGGTAGTGAGTGGCAGAGCTGCCTGTTCTTTCAACCTATACAGGTTAGGTTCTTCAGTGTGGGATCTCTTCTTACCCTAATGCAGAGCCTCTCACTCCCTGTGGTACTTTCTTGAATAGACCCAGTCCCCATGTCTGTGTCTCCCTGGGCTGACCTGGACTGGAGAAAATAATGCACTGTAGGTTTGTTTTTCTTATTTTTCCCTATTTTGATTTAGTCCTGTGCATTTTCTAGATCTTTTCAGAAGACTTGGGGTGGGAAGGGGAGCTCACTAGTCAGCTTCCTTTTGCTCCATCATCTTGGCTCTGCTCATTTCCTAGACTGTCTCATGTCTCTATACCTCATTAAAATATACCCCATACTCACCTTTTGCTTATTCTGTCCTATACAGAGCTGTTGTCCCTTAATGGATTTAACAACATTAATGATGGCTAACAATTACATAGCACTCAAAGATTTTCAGAGCTTTTTACAGATATTATCTCCTTTCATCGTTATGCCAGTCCTGGTAGGTGCTATGATTATCCCCACTTTACAGAGAAGGAAACTGAGAGAGAGAGAGGTCAAGTGCCTTCAGCAGAATCACAAGCTGTGAAGTACCTGAGGTTGGATTTGAACTTGGGTGTTCTTGCTTTTAGATACTTTTTGAACAGTGTCACTTAACTGCCTCTTCCTCCCACCAAGTCTCAGTGATCCCTATGATAAGCCTCCTTCTGTTAGACCTCTAGCTCTTTTTGGACACTAGTGTCTAAGCTTTTGTATCCATTGGAGGCCGTTGGTTTGCCTACTGCTTCCTTTCTTGGATTTTTGTCTCCGTCAAACCCCTTATACTCCTTCCCTTTTGTAGAGGCCTTATTCACCTTTCTTGGAAATCTCCATTTCTCTGGAATCCCTTTGATGTTCTCCTTTTTCCATAGCTCCTTCAGTGAGAGATTCTCTTATTAAACCTCTAGAGAATCTTTTCCTGGTCTTCAACTCTCCCTGCACTAATATGGGTATAATTTCTCTCCAGTCTTGATGACTCAGGCCCCTAGAACAGCTGACTTCCTTGACCCATTTGCCTGATTGGCTGGTTCTCCCCTTCAGTTGTGCATTTTATCTTTTTTTTTTTTTTTAAAATGCAATTTATTTATTTAACATATTTGGTTTTCAGCATTGATTTTCACAACAGTTTGAATTACAAATTTTCTCCCCATTTCTGCCCTCCCCCCCCATTCCAAGATGGCGTATATTCTGGTTGCCCTGTTCCCCAGTCAGCCCTCCCCTCTATGTGCATTTTATCTTAATAAATATTTGTCACCTTGAAGCTTGCCTTCTCTCCTGTTGCCCTAGATTGGTGCCTGGCCCCCATATTCTCTGCAGTCTACAGCAATATGCCTTCTTGGATCTGGCCTCTTATACATCCCCCTGAAAGAGACTCCTGTCCTTTTTTCCTATATAAAGCCCATCTTACTGTTGAACTTGTCCCATCAGAACAAGTTCTGATCTCAACTCCTATGATTATAGGATCACAAATATAAAGCTGGGAACTGTCAGAAGCCCAGCCTTTTCAATTTACAGATGAGGAAACTGGAGCCCCAAAGCTTAAATGGTTTGCCCAAGGTCACCCACTTAATGTGTCAGAGGTGGGATTTGTTTAACTACAAAACCACTCATCCATCTAAGAGAACTGGCTCTTTTGCACAATATAAAAGCAGGTTCAGTTGAGGGATAATGAAACTTGCTTGTCTAACTTAGTAACTCAAGTTTTATACCCTTACCTGTAAAAATTAATAGCAGATTCTCTTCCCCCACATTAATAAAGACAGGGATGTTGTTGTGTTTGTCCTTTGTTTTCGAAGAGGACCATGACATCAGGGAAATGATGACATGACTTGCAGTTGACTTTGATTTGAGTGAGGGAGGGCTGTGCAAGGTTACCAGCCTCACTTTCTCCTCCAGAGCCATCTGGGTCCAGGGGCCAGATATTCATCAGGATGACTGGAGATGGCTGAGGATGCAATGGGAGACCCTGGCCCTTTTAGGCTAAGGCCTTTTCAGGTACTCACAGAGTGAGGTGCATAAATTGGACCCTATAGGTCCTGGCCCAAGCTCCACTTAATGGTTGTGCTTTGGGCCCTCCTGGCTTAGAGTGAATGTCAATGGTAACTGTTTCTCTTTTGAACAGCACCCTGAGGTCTTCCACTCCCAGCTTGATTCTTGATTTTTTTTTTCTAATTAAAGGGGCCATCCCTTGACTCACTCAAAGACAGGGCCATAGATAGCATCACCAGCAGATTTATTTGTTCTCTGCTCTCTCATAACTTAAACAACAGAATTCTAAAAGTTACTTTTCTGGTTCTTCGAAGATGCAGTGGGAAATATTTTTGTAATTTACATGTTACACACCCCTGATGTTTCTTTGGTGTGACCTCCCAAGGTTGGATTCTACTGCTGTTAACCACAGTTGAGGTAAACAGAGGTTCAGTGACTTGCCCAGTGTCACATATCTAGTAAGCATTTGAGGAGGGATTTGAACTCAGCTCTTGGTAACTCCAGGCCCAGCATCCTCTCCATTGTGCCACCTAGCCCCTTTAGTAGATATTTAAATAAAAAAAATCAACACAAGATTGCTTTAATTGTTCATCTGAATATTTACTTATGTATAACAAAGTTTTTTTTTCTTTTTGGTAGCATTTTTATGCTTAGGTTTTTTTGTTTTTTTTTTAATGTTGCACAGAACTGGAAACCAACAAGCAGGACTGGAGTCATATTAAAAGAGTTTGGAACAGTCAGTTTTCGAGTTACAGAATTATTGATTGCTGATAAATGTTTTAAAAGCTTATTTTGAAAGAAATACAACATTTAGGAAACATACATTTCTGAGTGCCTGCTGAACGTTTTGATTCATTGCTTTGCCATTTGTTGAGGGTGCAAATTAGAGTTGTGGGTGCTGCCCGAACATCTCTAGCTTGTCCACAGCTGAGTAGCCTCGACTGTACTCCGAAATCAATGCAGAACAGCTTCCCTCTCTGGAGCCCCCGTCTTTCTGTTTACCTGATCAGCATTCCTAACTCCCAGGACTGAAATCTCAAAGTTGTGTTAAAAAGCTTTAGCTCTGGGCAGCACGAACCTGACCTGTCTTTATCATTCACATGGCTCCTCTCCTAGTCTAGGCCTCATATCCTCACACTTGTATTACTCCAGTAGCCTAGTGGCTGACTCCTTTCTCAAGGCTACCTCCACCCCCAAGGCTATTTTAGGCAGTCAGTTAATAAGCATTTATTAAGCACCTACTGAGGGCCAAGTTCTGTTCTCTGTCATGCTGCCTCATCATCAGATGAACTTTTCTAAAATAATATCATTTTATCACCTTGTTCAAAAATTTCTAATGGCTCTCCATACAAAACCAAGCTATTTAACCTGGATTTCAGGGCCTTCCACAGTATGGCCAATACCTCCCCTTTTCCCTTTGTACCATGGGAATCGTAGCTTAAATCAGACATTTTGTTTTACTGTCGTCCATGCCTTTGATCTGATCTTCCTTCCCTCCTTTCTTATTCTTCATCCAAATCCTGACCATCCTTTAATCATTATTATTAATAATAATAGGACTAATAATAAAAACAATAACCACTCACATTATGATGTCAGGAGAAAGAATCTGGAATTTCCAATCTGATTGCAAACCTTAGACAGATCATCTTCCCTCTCTAGGCTTCAGTCTCTTCATATGTGAAATGAGAGGGTTGTATGAGATGGTCTTTAAGGTTCCTTCTGGCTCTAAACCTACTGTTTAGGTAACTTAATTATTTTTCTTTGAAATACAGTTGCACAACACTTTGAGATTTGTAAAACACTTTATAGGCATTCTATCATTTGAGCTGCACAACAACCCTGAAGAGTAAGGGCTGTTAGCTTCTTGTTTGACACGGAAGAAAACTGAAGCCCGGGAAGTTGGTAATTTTCCTCAGAGGCAGCTGAGTGTCAGAGGCAAAACTGGAACGTGGGGGTCCCTTCAATCAAATGCTCCATCTGGGTCCTGGGAGGTCACACAAGACTGCCAGAATACACTGGGAATGGTGTGTGTGTGTGTGTGTGTGCGTGCGCGCATGCGTATGTGTGCTCTTGTGGACTTCTTAACACTTTGTATATACTCATTTGATGATTAAAGATGGGCTATATTATGATTTTAAAAAAATCCTATCTGAAGAATTGTATTCATTGAATATTAGGCTCTTGAGTTGGCTTTGCCATCTAAGGCTTTGTTATGAATGTAGTCTGTTGCTTTGATTGTGGTGAATCGCATTTAACGGAATTGATAACAGCTGAATACTTTTAGCTTCATATTACTTTACAAATCCAGACTAAATTGGAAGTGACCAAAAGTTGTTTCCTTGCTGCGTTGCACTGCTTACTTAGGTGAAATACGAGAAATGGATTGATCCTCAGTTCATTTCCTGGTGGAGTAGGACTCCCTGGCAATCAGGGGAGATAAGAGTTGGCCCTTTGTCAGTGTGTTCATCAAAAGCGGGCCGTGGGAACTAAACCACCTTCTTACTCAGAGCCAGGAATGCACATGTCTGTGCATCAGGCTGGATCCTCCTTTTTCTGTGTGCTCCACCTATGGTGTAACTAAACAGAAAGAGATCCCAGTTCTTGCTGCTTAATATAGTACTTTTTCACCAGTATTCAATTCATACTCCTGAGAAAAAACTGCAAAAAACCCAGCATTTCTTCCCCAAGTCCATAATTAAGCTACAAGTTGTTTGTAATTTTTCTTAGATTGTGGAAAACCTTGTAGCTGTGACTCTTTACATTCAGCTGGCTGAGGATTATAGTTGCTTTTATGATTTAATGAACAGGTTTCAAGTTAAATGTTGCCTCACTATGAAGTTCTTTCTAAAGGGAGAAAAAGGCTTTTCTTCTAATATAAACTTGTCAAGGACAGTGAAAGTAACCATTTTCTTCAGACCTTTTAGTGAGAAATTTAATTATGTGTAGTTTAATGAATTGTAAGAATGACAAATCTCCAGAGTATCTAAAATAAAGTTACGGAAAGATGACAGTTGGTTTTTCAAGGAAACTCACCTTCTTAACATACATGTAGGTAACTTAATTATTTGAAATACATTTTAAGTACTTTAAAATGTGCAGTTCCAATTCAGATAAAAATATGTTGAGCAGACCAGTTGCTAAATTAGAAAATTGTGTATATACCAATAATCTAATTGTCTTTAAGTATTGAATCACTGCCCTATGTGAGTAATGGCAGGGCTTCCGATGGACTTGATGTTTTTGTTTACGTTAGGTTTATTGAGGCTTTTCAGTTCTCCCCTCAATAACGTTTTGAACTTTAAGCATCCCGTCTCTGCTTTTTAAAAAATTTACCTTTAACTGTAGTTGGAAAGTTTAAAAGGATTTGGTGGATGATTATTTAGACATCAGACGGAGATTTGTTTTAGAAATTTTACGGTCATTGGTGGGGGGAGACTAGTATTACATTTTGTTTCATCTAAGAAATAAGAAATATTTATTGTATCCTAAATGGAGCTGAAAAACCCTTCCTCTTTGAGAAAGTTGTGAATGACCCAGCGAGGGCTCTAGTAAGCTTTACTGAAGCAAGCTGCTAATAGTTATTTAATGTTATTCTTCAGCCTGAAAGAATCTCTGTAGATTTTTCCTTTTAATCTCTTTGAATTGCAGGCTCATAAACCTCTCTGATGAGCCCTGCCAGTGTTTTCTTAGATCCCACTATTGAGACAATGGAGCCACTGAATTCCTTCACCTCTTGTTGTCAGACAAATCCAATAGAACACAGGGTCAGGAGGGCCTGTACTTGTAAAGACTGAAAGATTCTTTTTCAAGTAACCACATAAATTATTTGATTTTTATCATTATCTTCTTTAGGATTCTTTCTTAAGCTATAATACATAGCTGTCAAAATGTAAGCAAGTTTCATTTGCTAAATCTCCAGCTAACCTTAATCCACAGTGTATTCTTTTGAATATTAGTGAGCAAAAAATATGACCCCACTCTCAAAGAATCAGGTTCCTCCTAAATAGCTGAATTTGTCATCTTGCTGTATTTAGCAGTTAAGATTCAAGAATGAAAATCTGGAATTAGTCTGTTTATCTAAATCACAGCCAGAACAGTGATTGATTAGTTGGTGTTTTAAAAATCATATTTGAAAGATATTTTAACTGGAGAGCTTTGAGATAAACTAGCTTTATCATTTCTATTTGAAACTGAAAATTCTATAACTTTAATGTCCCCCTTCAATATGGATTATTATTGAATGCTTCAGTAGACAACCAGCATCTTCTGTTTCACTAATGCCATACCTGATTACTAGATGGTTATCAAAGCTAATTACAGGTTTAGCATAAGTTGTTGGATGAGTGGGGGCGGGGTGAGGGGAGGTGGGAGGCTATGGTGGGAGGAGAATCAAGTCTTCTAATTACAACTCCAATAATGGACCTGGTTGATCACTATGGAAAGGCCTATTGATGTGTTTATTGGGGGAAGTTGCTGGCACTCCTATTCCAACAGATGATCTTCTGTTGTCTCATTAGCTTCATCTTCTGTTTCTGTGTTCCCACTCCACCCATTTAATGCTGTCCTCTAGGGAGCTAGTCTTTTCCTGAGATACCACAGATCCTTGGTTCATTCTCCCAGCATTTCTTCTCTCACCTTACTTAAAGATGAAACTGTTAGTCTCAGTGAGCTTTCTGAACCAGCATTCCCCAGCTGACACATGATTGAGCCATGTGGCCACAGATGCTAAATGTTCAGATATAAACAAATTATGCATGTGCTTCATAACATTGGCGTGTAGTCACAGTCATGGAAAAGAACTATGAACTACTTTTATTAGCTTATTCAGTTATTGTCATAGAGGTCTCAGTTTATGTTATAGTTGAAAACTAGAATTAGCTTTAAAAACTTTTTGCCATGAGTAAAAGAATAAGAGAGGAAAAATAATAAATGCTAAATCACTTTTTTGAGTAGGTAGAAAAACAGTATAGCAAGGGTACAGTGTTATGTAACTGAGAATAATAGTAGCTTTCCTCTGGAGGCAGTGGGTGACAATAGGATGAGCACTAGGTAGTTGTACCTACCCCTTGTTTCATTTTTTAAAAAAATAAAGACGATCAGAATAGGGATATGAATGGGTTAATTGTCTCATAAAGATGTGTGATTAATATATTACAGGTGTTCAAAACTAGCTTAGCCCAGCAAGGTGTTTATTGATCTTGTCATTAGCTCTAACTTGTCTGTTTTGCTTTAATTGAATTCATCAAAACTGCTTCAGATGGATCTAATTCCCTGGAGGTGTATAGTGTGGATTTTGGGTAAAATTAGAACAATGCTTTAATGTTACAGAAGATGGCCAGGAACATAAACAAATTGACCGTTGATTAATAAATTGCATTTTGAAACGAATCAAAATGATACATGCTAATTATATTTTTTTGCAGTTAAATTCAAATAAAGCGTTTTATTTTTTTTCACTGTTAATATTCCTAGCAAACTACCCCCAATACTAGGTACCAGTCTGTTATCTGACTCTCCCCACCCCCACCTCCCAGGCTACTTTAGTGAGACTCTTCCAGATATTTTACAATTTGATGTTTGAAATACTTCAGATTTGTGGTTTGCTATTTTAATTAGAAGTGTCAAGCTGAAGTGTGTCAAATCAAGTCATGTATTCTGTTGAATGTGGAAAGTAAATTGTTAATATTTTGTTTTAAAACTGTTTACAAATTTTTTATGTGCATCACAAAAGTCTTGGTGACAATACAAGGGTAAAAGGACACTTGGAACAGTAGTTAAGCCCTATTGAGATGGGGAAGCCACTGGGCAAGGTTCTAGAATGATAGAATATTTGACATACCTTAATGAGAAGCCATAGTGAGTTCAAAATATTGTATAATCTTTTCATCTACTATAAAATTGTGTAATTCACCAATACACTCTGAACAGGCAGTTATTAAATATAATTAAATTGCAAGCACTCACAAAATGGAACAAAGGCAGGCATTCTCAGCAGCTGAACAAGTAGACCAGAGGCACAGCTGAAGAAAATGTCGTGGAGGGATTTTACTTTCTCTTTAACGTTGCTTTCCAAGCATGCTGAAAACAATGTGCCTTTTAAAACAAAGCGCCTGTCCTCCACCCTGCTTGAACTCCCTGCACTTTGCCTGGACTTGGGTGGAATTCCAAGGTGGTTGGCAGGAGACAGTGAGCGGGCAGTGCTGGGACTCTGCTGAACCGGGGACTTGGTTCTTGGAGTATCAAAACATTCACAAGTGATTCTCCTGCCATCAGTCTTTGGTGTCCTCTTCTCAGCTGTGAGTTAGGGTGTGACACTTCAAACATTACACACAGGCACACACATGAAGTGACAAGTCAGTCAGTCATCAGATCCTGTGTGCCAAGCTAAACTAGGCTTTGGAGATACAGATGAGAAACCACCACTGCCTTCAAGGAGTTTACTTTCTATTGGGGGAAGCATGTATGCTTAAAAAATATTATTGACAAAGTAAATACTATGTAACTATGTGATTCCTGGGAGGAAGAAGGGGCAGGGCTAGAGGGGAAATCAGTTGATTTTCACAGGATACATGTGACTTTAAAATTGTAAGACTCTTCTGGAGTAGCCATCCGTTGAAGTGGATTTTTGATGTATTGGTAGATTTGAGTATATTCCAGGTGGAGTTAGGCTTATCTTTCAGCAGAAAACCAGATAGCTTAGGGTTTCGATAGTGGGTCTTTACCCATATAAAATTGGGGTGCATTCCTTAAATTTGCTGATTAGAATTGTGGTACCAGGTTGTTTTCATATATTTCTTGCATCATCACATCTGACTCTTGTTTTGCAGAAGACGATCTAAGAACTGTGGGACCAGTAGATGCCCAACTGTATCTTGAAGACATGTTATGGAATAAAGGTTGGAAGGCATTCTGATTTTTTTCCCTTTTTCATTAGATTCTTTTAAGGCTGCACTATTTGTCAGAATGGAAACTGACAGACATCCAATTGATTATTAGTTTTCTTTGATTTAAAAAATATCCTTCCTTATTTTCTAGTATTCAAATGTTTTGTTTCTAACTAAGCTCTTTCAATAGGGGCTTGTTTGAAATTTAGTGTACATTGGTATATCTTGGTTCCTGTTTTACGGATTTGATATTTTTTCCTCTTCTAATTAGATGTCACCTGCAATAACTTTTTTTCCTTTGCTGTGGTAGTTGTATTTATTTCCATTGTCTGCATAATATAGCAAGTGAAAGCAATTTTAACTTTTTAAACAATTATTGTTAACAATTGAAATAAATTACTACTGGACTTTTGTGCCAATATATATTTTTTTAACCCCATTGGAGATTTTCAAGGTTGCCAATGAGTATGGATGACTACATCCAGTGTTTCATTCCCTATTCTTTACTAGGGTTTGTTACTTTTGTTCACACTCATGTATTTTTTAAAAATATCTTTTGTGTCAATCTGTTTGTTCCTGGCCCATCATGCCATTTGGGCAGTTATGTTTTTTTAAGCTCCTTACTTGAAATTTCAGTGACTTTGGTTTTTTAGTTCTACAGACATTCCTCACGTGCCTTTAAGACTGTCACAGATAGCTGTGGATGTTTAAATTGTGACACCATCTTTTTTTTTAATGCCAGAACTTAACAGATTTCACCCATATAGATAGCAAGAACACTTTGTTTATACACTAGGCATTTGCATATTACAGCTGGCTGTCTGTACTTCAGTCTTATTGCCCTTCCTGGAAGGGATGGCCCTCATCCAGACTGATTGATCTCCCCTAGTGCTCAGTGTAGTGCTTTGTATTCTAGGCCCTTAAAACAGTGACTGTGTTTGCCTTCTTTACATCATGCCATACAGTGAGGTAGAAAATCAGGATCCTTACAAAGAAAAATTCCCAGGTTCCAGGTATATTGATTCTCACACCTTTTTGCCTAAATTCTGGGCCACTCTTTTCAGATCGTGTTTTAATGAAATGTCTTTCCTTGGCTTCTTTCTTCTCCTAATATAACTAATGTATGATGGTAGACAACACTAGTGTTATGTTGAAAAGGCTATGTAAGCATTTAAAATACCTCTTTTTTTTTTTTTATTTTGGCTTTTTTCTAGATGATCAGTGTTTTACTCTCAGTTGCCGATGTGGTGGAAAATACTGTGTTTCCAAGGAAGAAGCTGAAGAAGTTAACCTGATCTGTTGTGATACATGTTCACTAATTATAGAAATTGTTCAGCACAGCTGAGATTGTTCAGTACATGGAACTGTAAAACTCTTATGTTCAGTCACGTTGGGGAGGCAGACGCTTTGTCCGTTGGAGAAAACATCGATTTCAAGTAGAGCTGAGAAAAGAAGTGGGAGTCCTTTTGTCCATTGGAAATGCTGCTAAAACGTCAACTCAAATACTGTTTTCAGTGTTTGCCAAGAAAATGTAAAATTGGCAAGCATAGCCCACCCCCTGTATTAACAAAACATGAATTTAGTTACTTGGTGAGTTCCCATAGTTAGAATTTTGGTTTGGTTGTCGCTTCTCCACGAGGAGTGGAAAACGTTTTCTTCCAAGAGCACAGAAATAAATGGAAGCAGTGAGTCTTGTAGTTGGGGCTTTGCTCTGTGAATGTCTGTACCACTGATCTAGAACTTCCCTCCACTTAACTCACAGGGCAATTACAGGGGTTAATGAAGTGGAACCAGACATCCAGTAGGGGAAGCTCTATATTCTTTGCATAGAAACATTTTGTAAATATAACTTGACCCCAGTTCTCTCTGATTTTGAAGATCTGATTAACGAAGCAGGATAGTGTGGTAGAAAGGACACTAGACTCAGATCCTAAGACCTTAGGCCACTTTTACAAGATCTGTGGCCAGTTACTTATTGTCTCTGAGCCGGTGTCCTTATTTGTAAAGGGCTTAACATTAACACAGTGCTTGGCTCATAGTAATCTTTCTAACATGGATGGTTATTCCCTTCCTTGCCCCATGTGGACAATACCATCTACCTTGCCTACAATAGTGGTGGGGGTTTTTAAGCTCAGATGAGATAAAGTACATGAAAGAATTTTTAAAACTGCAAATCACTTTATAAATATGAGGTATTTTATTAATAATATCCATTTCTCCCATGGTGGAAAAAAGAAATGGGCATAAGCTGCAGCATGAGCAATTTGGGTTAGTTATAAGAATAGAATGAGATCCAAACTATATATAAAGTTAAGGAAAGGGTTTGTTGATTGGTTTTTCCCTTCTTTAGGGTGGGAAAACAGTCATCTGTAGTCAGGAACCAAGCACTGCTTCATAATGGTGTAGTATAGAGAACTAGACCAATCATGCAATTTAGGTAATGGATATTTACGGTTTCAAGAAATCACTTTAAATGGGATTTTTTTTTAAATTATAAAAACATTAGCATTCCTATTTCTTAATTTGCAATACAATGTTATTGGTTTCTTGAAACCAATATTTTCCTGTCCTATTTCTTTATAATTGTAAATTTCATAGATGTCACTGTAACCATTAAATAGTTTTGTATTTCTGTGTATTTAGTGTTCTGTGTGTAACACAGGTCAGATCTCATTTTGGAGAATCCCAAAGGATTGCTGAAATTCTTTTGTTCTTTTTGTTGAGTAAATGGGCCAAACCTGGGACTTGGCAATCTTTGTTATGGGAAGTTTCTGTTGTAGCCAGATTTGACCTGTAATTAAAAATAAATGGTCACCACCCTCATGGTTAGTGTAGCCAAACCAAAGCATAACTGAGAAGGAAGAATAGAATTTCTTTGGCTGGGTCTATAAAACATATAAAGTCCAACTGAAAAGTAAAAGAACTAAGTCAGTGATCCAAATATCTAGCTATTTAGGTCATACAAAATACCAGGATTGTTTTAATTTTTTCTTCTTTTAAATCTACGAATTTTTACTTGGGTGGGGGGGGGTGGAAGAGAGGGGAGTGAGGAGAGAAAAGGGAGAGGACAGTGTATGTTGTGTGTGTAAAATTTCAGCAATAGATTAGACTCCCTTCTGTTCTGATCCTATTTGAAAATAACATTCAATATCAAATATTTTATTTATAAATACATGGTTTCTTTGACTTAGTAAAAATGTTTCTTGAGGAACACGATGCGATAATGAAGTGATTTGGTTGGCTAAATGCTGATTACTCATCAGAAAATCTGTGGCCATTGGGACTGTCACGTAGAAATCCAAAATCATTCAGAGGCCAAATCTGTAAAATGAAATACAGTTGAAAAAAGTTAATATACTTTTCTACGATGTTAAAGAAACATGTTACATATTTTCATTCATTCTTTTTCTTATGCCCTACCACTACATGTTTTGCCTAATTATTCCCATGAAAAAAACAAGGTTATATTGGTAACCTTTAAGGAAAATAACTCATTTTGAATTCCTAAATCCATTTTACCATAACTATATTTTTGAAAAACATCCAAGGAAAAAATTCCAGTTAAACCCCATGTGTTGAGGCTCCAGGCGACATATAAAATTAGGTTTACATATCTTTTATCTTTGAGTCCATTATCAAGTGAGATAGAATGGAAAATCGTTGGCTTAATCTGGGTCTTACATAGCTGCCTCTAATACCCCTTTCCTTGTGAATATTCCTCAAATATTCCACCATTTAAGAGAGATTTTTGGAATCAGCCTTGCCCCAAGTAAGCATGTCTGTCTTTTTTCCACACATATTATCCATGGCAGAAAGAGGAGGTTAGATATATATGAGGATAATGGCTTTTTCTTTCTGTATTCAGTAATGACCAAAACTCTTAGCAGAGCTATGCTTGTGTTCTTCCTTTTTTAGGTTTTTTATGCTTAGTCAGCCAGGACCAAGTTGGCCATAAGGTTGCTTTTCTATACAAGATGAGAACATTTCACAAGACCCAAGATTTCCTGAATATTGATACTCTCTCCACTAACATTATAACCCCTTCAAGCCTTAGTAGCAAGTCTTCTTGAGCTAGAAAGGCATTTCTAAAATAAATAGCTCTAGGAGGGAAAAGCAATTTGCTAAAATGCTTTCCTTTTGTGATTTAAATTAAAGCTTGCTTCTGAGTGGTAGATTTAACTTCACTGTTCACCATACTACACTAAGGTGACTTTTGTTTAACTACAAAAAAATTCTTATGAATAATTACAGGGATGTTGGGAGGAATCTGGTTGTTCTTTGCACATTAGCTGTCCTAGGATGGGCCACAGTAAAGTCCAATGGGTTTGCATGCTCCCTGCAATGCCATGATGCTACTTGCGATGTCAAGTAGCTTTAATGAAAAAAAAAAATCCTTAAAGATTAACCACTCCAGTGTGTTTTTTTTTTCTTCCAAGCTCAAAAAGTAACCAGTGTTTTAAGTAGTAAATTATACCTTTAAGCAAATACGTCCTCTGATTAGTCCATATGGAATAGGCCCATAGTATCTAGAATCTGTAGAATTCTGGAGATTATCACCCTCCAGCCAAACATGACCTCTTGGTACCTAGGGTGAAAGACAAGGTAACCCCACCCCCAAAAAATCATATTAAAAAGTAAATAGCATTTTTGTTGGTACAAATCATCCTAAAGCAAGTTTTGGTAAAAGACAGACATTTTATGTAACAAGCCATAAGTACACTTATTTATTACATGTTAAAATTACATTTTTTTGATAAAATAAAATGGGCTGGGGTTCAGTTAAAAATAAATCCTTATATATTTTCTGTCACACATCCCCAAAACATTGGTTTGTTATAGGAAACCCTGAAATGAAATTATAAAAGGTTTCAGCAGTGTGACAGGGTCATTAATTTAATAGATTTCAAAAGAGGTCATTAAAATGTTGACTGAAAATGTGCCCTCCTATCGAAGTAACAGCATGAACAGGGCAGCCACATACTCATCAACATCCTGGGGCCAGTACCAAGGATAGACCTATTAAGAGGCCCATGATGAACTAAATGGTAATTGATTGTGACATCAATTACCATTAATCTCATCATTTTATAAGACTGGGCTTGTCAAAGTTCTAATTAAGATCACAGTTCCTTCTGTGTTCAGGAAGGATCTACAACACATTATATTGCAATAATGACCATCACAAACAGTTTTAATACATAAAATTTGTGAAATTAATGATGGTGGCCTTACATTATATAACAAAAACCTTTTATTTCCTATATGTCCTTTGCATTGACTGTGTTATACACTGTAGGCCTATTTTTCAAAGAAATCAATGACAAAAGAAAAGAAAGCCAGTGAACAAATCAGCAGAGAAAATAATTGAGCACATAGAATATGTAGTGACTTCTAAAAATGTCTGTTATGCAGAAATGAAACACTTCAGCATTAATAACTGTTAACTAAGCTTTTATAAAAGGGAAGCACTGTATACAGCAATCTGCCAAGTTATCATATGCACTTGACTATAGCCTTTAGGAAAGAAACAACCTGGCTAGATGAAATTTAATTTTTTCTGAAAGGAATATTGTTTTATGAGCAAAACAAAAAGGTAACCTAGAAGCAATCAGGACTCTGATTTAGGCTTTTACTTAATGAAGAAGATAGAGGTATGCCCCACCTAATGTTAGTAATTGGCTCCTCAGCATTTCAAGGGGTTGGCTAATTCATGGGAATATAAGCAGTGAGAAGTTAAACAGTACGAGTGAGGTTTTATGACTTATGGTGGGGTCTGGCTATGAAGTATTAACCACCTTCTTATGACATTACATTGGCACTGGTCTAGACAGTCTAACCAGGGGGAGAGAAGAGATGGTATATTCCTGTATGCCCCCCCCCAAAAAAAGAATTCCATGTCAAGCCCCCCAAATTCCAAAATACACCAAAGATGTTCAGTTGTTTCAGCTGTGTCTGGCTCTTTGTGACCCCATTTGGGGTTTTCTTGGCAAAACTACTAGAGTGGTTTGCCATTTCCTTCTCCAGCTCATTTTACAGATAAGGAAACTGAAGCAAACAGGGTTAGGGTGACTTGCTCAGAGTCACACAGCCAGTAAGTGCCTGAGACCAAATTTGAACTCAAGTCTTCCTGCCTCCAGGCCTGGCACTATATGCACCGTGCCACCAAGCTGCTCACACCAAAGATGACTACATCAAAGATCAATATGCATAATTTTAATATTCCACTTCATACATAATAACCACATAAAGATATAAAAATTGTTACAAACATTCATGTTGAATCTTTCCATTCAGCAGCTATGTGTATGTAATTAGAAAACGCAAATAGGTTTCCTAGAAAAGCTATCAAATACCTAAAGGAGTAACAAGATCATAAGACAGCTTTTCAGTTTTATCATCAGAACTATTTATACAAGTAGGTTCATACACACATGGGCCATGTGAGACTGTAACTACTCAAGCAGAAAAACGAACACCGTGAATAGCTATTCAGGTCAGACAAAGTAGGAAAGAACTAGATTAGTTTGTAAAAAACATCTGGATTGAAAAAAAAATTTAAAGACGAAATATCATTAGTGCTTTGATTTCTACCATATTCCTTGTAGTGTATATTTTTGTATCTTAGAAACAAGTGACAGGGTTTTTTTTGTTGGTTTTTGGAGGGGGGAAGGCAGGGCAATTGGGGTTAAGTGACTTGCCCAAGGTCACACAGCTAATAAGTATGTCACGTGTCTGAGGCCTGATTTGAACTCAGGTCCTCCTGACTCCACAGTCAGTGCTCTATTCTCTATGCCACCTAGCTGCCCCAAGTGAGAGGTTTTTAAAAACTCTATTCTTGAAGTTACAGACACTAACAAAAGCAAAACGAGCCAATATAGTTTCACAGAAATGTTAAGAGCATTCAGGGCACAAACAAGATTCAACAAAGGGTCTTTCTGTTTCTGCTCTACCAAGGCTGAAATGATCACTTTGGGTCTCCCTACAGTTGCCCTGCCTCACTTAGGCCTCCCCAATCTCTATGGCCCTGACTGATTGCTCTGAAATCCAGTGGCACCAGTAAATGCCACACATTCCCCACTGTTCTGTATTGTTTTTTTACTGTCTGGTTTTCCTTTTGTCTTCCCAAAAGGCAAGTTCTTTGAGGGCAGGGATTGTTTTAAACTTCAGTTATTTTTCCCATAAGACCTCTCACAAGGTGGGAAACATTAGAAACTCAGTACTTACTAAATGTTCAGTTAACCAGGAGACAGTTACAAGCACTAGCACGTAGTCCTTGGCCACTTTGTGGCTGAGTGCTTTGTATGAGGGTAATGATTCTGTTTGACTGCTATGAAGCTTTTACTAGTAGTAAGTCAGGCCACTGCCTGGCACGTAAGAGTAGGCCTTTGCTAAGTATTGTTGGTTGAAGGAGATAATAAACCATCACCAGTGCCTGAGGCTAGTGCTCCGAGTGTGCCTATTACATGTATGGATATACATCAGTGTATAAATAAATTTAGGTTATACTTTCATTATTTAATAGCCCAGGAAAAATACATGAATTAAAAATATTTCATCATTAATTATGCTCACTCCCAGAATTCCTTGCATTATCCTTTATAACAATAAGATCTGATGCAGCTGCAGCCGAACAAGCAACATTTAACTCTTTTATACTAAAATATAAACAGCCGTTACGATTAGCTATCACCAAGATGTTCACATTAATGGAAAAATGGTCTTAAGCCAAAGCATAGAATTTCAAATATAAAGAAGGCCAGGGCATGGGGGCGGAGAGTTTAGAAAGGGAACCTTGCTGCTTACTACAAAGTTACTTTCTGGCACAGTACTGACTCTAAACCATACTACAACCAACACGATTACAATAAAATTAAAAAATAGTAATTGATTCCAGTTAATAGACTATTTAAATTGACATCTGATACAATTCCAATGCTACAAAAGAACATGGATGGTTTCTGAAATTCTTTTATAGAACACTAGGTGTTTTTTAGGAACTAAAACCTAAATCTGAGATCAGGGATCTCATGGATACATGGAGAGAGCAATGCAAGAGATAGGCCAAAAATGCTTTCCCCACCTAAACACTGACCTGCAACCACCAAAACACAAGGTGCCACATCTGCACTATCTCCAGAGGTAGCAGATAAGCTCCTGGCCTACCACTAGATTAAAACCATCCTATGACTAAAAAAACCCCAAATTCATGTTTCCACATGGTCTGGATTTTATAGAAACAATACATGTAAAACACACAATAATGGAAGGAGGACAGAGAAAAATTGCATTTGCTCAGAGATGGACTTTATATCCTCTTTCCAACTTTGGATAGGAGCAATAGACTTGAGGCTAGAAAGCATCCGAAAGGTCATCTAGTCCAACTCTTTCATTTTGTAGATGAAGAAACTGAGGCCCAGAGGGCTCAAGTGATTTGCCAGGGTTATAGAGGTAACAAGTGGCAGAGCCAAACCTAAACAAAGTTGTACTTCCCAGAGGCAGTTAAGCACTGGGCCTGAAGGCAGGAAGACCTGAGTTCAAATCCAGCCTCAGACATTAGCTGCGTGACCTTGGGCTTAACTTCTGTTTGCCTCAGTCTCCTCAACTGTAAAATGGGGATGATAACAGCACTCACCTCTCAGAGTTGCTGTGACAATCAAACAAGATCATCATTTGTAAAATGCTTAGCACAGTGCCTGACACACTGTAGGTACTATATAAACACCGGCTCTTACTATTCCCACTGCGCCAGACTGCTAGCAAATCACGGCTTCATCATCGAGTTTCACAGATGGAAGGGGCTTGGGAGTGGTCTAACCACAACTGATTAATATACAGAATGGCATGCACAAGATCTCAACTGGCTGTAAATGTCTTCCAAAAGATGAAGATATACCAACTTGGAAAAACATGTATCAGTCCAAAAAATGTTTTCTTTTAAGAGCAAGATACCTTGTATGTTCTTCAGCACTGTGTACACAAGTGCTTAATAACCTTGTTGAATTAAAAATCAAATTTCTTATCTAGTTGCATGGTTTTATTTTCCCCAAAAGAGAAATAAAAGTGCTCTCCTAAAGAATAAAACTTTTAAGACTTAGATTAGCTCACCTTTCATACTTTCCCCTTGTGAACCTGCCCTGCCAATGTGCAAGAAAGAGTATGAATATATGTTTTCAGTGAGTGCCAAGTAGAATCTTTTTTGGAGTGGTTCAAATTGGAACTTTCCTAAGGTCTCAGGTATTCCAATCACCGTCAGGGATATCAAAGTTTTAAAACGTTAAAAGAACCCTAAATCATTCCCCTTTTTCCTTTTCACGTTGGAGGCTTCCTTCCTGAGCTATGATAAAACCTAATCTCAGAGCTGGACAAAAGAAGAAAGTCTCCAGTTCTCAGCTATACTTACTGAGCTCTATTGAAGGGCTTCCTACTTTGGTACAAGCAACAAATGTAATTGCCTCCTGGCCTGCGGGTGTCCATTTAACAAAAGGAGCTTTTGTGAACAAACCCACAGGTGTTACCTTTCTGGATTCAACTGAAATCTGATGAAAGAGTCCACAATATCAAATAACACACTTACTAAGCTGTAATCAAACTTATTTATTTGATTAAGCAAAGAACATCTAATTAAGGCAAAAGTTCTGACCTAAGAGTAGACTAGTTCTGTTTTAGACCTGAACTTAAAAAGTCTTGCAACATAATATTAAAAGTGATTGTATCTGAATTAACCCTTTAACCACCCCCAAGTTGTACATACTGGAACCAATTCGAGGGAACAATTTTCATGGGTGTCTGATGTTAATTATGTTGGGACAACTTTAAGTATTTTTTTCTGAGTGATGGCAGAGCTTATTGAAACATATATACTGTCTTGTCCCTTATGAAAAAGGCATTATATGCCTGAATTTTATGTCATTCTTCAAAGCCAAAATCCATATGATTATTTTATACAAACTATAGTTGATGCATTTTTTTTTCCTACCAGCTTCCAAGGAATCAGCATCAACTCAGGGGCTTCAACTGGACTTAGTACAGAACCGCTAGGCAAATGCAAACATAGCATGACCACTCCTTCTCCAAAGATAGCATAGCAGCTGAAGGAGTTAAATGGGGTAAATACTTAAGAAATGATCTGAGAATAAACTCTATAAAAAATTACAAACTGCTTTTTTAAAAAAATCTTACTTTAAAAGTCAAGTTTGACTTTTTCAGTGCAGTTAAAAAACCCCACACAGTGAGTCAATACTTAAGTTTATCTTGCTTATAACTATTAACAAAAGTTATATAAATAGGGAGATTTATGAAGAGGGAGGGAAGCACTAAATCCACTGAAATACAATAGATTATAAGAGCTTCTTGGAGCTAGGGAGTAGGTAAAAAGTTAAAAAAAAGACAGAGGGTTGTCTTTCAGAGTTTTCAGTATCTCTGGAGGTAATCTCTTGGACTAGTTTCACTATCTAGCTTCTTCCCACTATGTGTCCACCCATAACTTCAGAGGAATAGAGTCTGAGTTCCAATTTTTGTAGAACATGGCTTGAACACTGTAGGCTGTTAATGTTTGCTAAATCTTGGTGAGAGGCCCCATTGGGAGGTATATCATTTGAGATGATCCCAAATGCAATGATAACAAAATGAATTCATCTCATTTTCAAATCTCTGCTATGAAGCCAACTGAGGCCTGGGCATTTAAAACAGAAGCATTTCAGACCATTCCAGCCCCAGTTTTGCCCTGTTTCTCTCCTGCCTCGTCTAATAAATACACTGCCGGTACAGGCTGCTGTGTTGTTCATGCCTCCTTCAGTTCATTGTAACTGAATGTGAAGGGACCTAACCTTTGCCTGATAACCTGGTAAATATAACTAGAGAGGAATTCCAATAGGAACTGCAGGAGGCAACCTACCCAACCTGCCGGGGATCTGCCATCAAATTCTCCCTTAGAAGATTCAGAGCTTAGTCCCAAACTGGATGGGCTAGATCTGGTGGCTTAGTTAACATGCCTGCCTAAGTACCTGTAGCTCTTAGCCCAGCCACTGGAAAGGGTTAGATTACACTTTCTGGGCCCTCTACTGTCAATCTTATAGTGGGCTTGACTTTTTCAACTAGAGCCATAAAAGATCCTTACAACCTGTAATTAATTCACCCTCAGCAAGTACCTCTAGTCTGCTGCTGCTGCAGTTAGTTTTCCTTTAGAAAAAAATCTGGTTTTCTGCTGTCTTAAACACATGCACTTTCTTTGGAATGACCTGTGATTTCATCCCCACTGGGGGGATGTGTGAGAAAAATGTACTCTATTGATTCAGACTAACGCTCAGAGCCTGGGGCTTGGGGAGGTAAGACTTGCCCAGGACTACCTAAGCCAGTGGCTTGCCCTGCCTAGACTAGGCGCTCCTGGATGGCAAGAACTGTTTTTATTTTTAATGGCTCTGTACAGGGGTGGGGGTCCTGCGGCCTTAAGGCCCCATGTAGACTTCTAGGTCCTTAAGTGTAGCCTTTTGACTGAATCCACATGTGGCCTTAAGACCTCAGGTTCCCCAATCCTAGCTTTGTACCTAGCATTCGGCGCCCTTAATAAAAGTTAAATAAAGTCATTAATAAAGGTTTACTGACTGAAGTGGGACGTTACACCCAGATGTTCTGGTCTCTTAGTAAGCTCTCTCTCCATTCCCTGCTGACTCTCATAGACATACATATGATGGTCAATTAGAATCTAAGTTAAAACTATTTTTTCCCAAAGTAGTTTGAATTAAACTGAAATTTGTAATAAAAGCAATGCTAAATAACCAAATGGATTTCATTCAATTCATTTTTTGTGCCTAAAGTGCCTTCTGAGGACAATGGCAAAGACAATGTTGCTTTTTTCTTTCAAATCTTAATTACTGCCAACAACCAAACTATTTCTTAAATATCAGGAGCAGAATGTTTTCCTCAAGCTTTTCCTTCTGACTTGTGTATTATTCGGAAAAGAACACTGGTGGAGCCAGAAGGCCTATGTGCATATGGCCTGGTCCCTCTTTCAGCCTCATGTTCCTCAGTTCCTCATCAATAAAAGAGAAATAAGAAGTTAGATGAACTCCATCCCCGTACTATAGTGAGGAGAAAAGGGGATAATGCATGAAGAGTACCACGCAGATGCAAGGCGTTTGAGCAAGTGTCCGTCTCGGTGTATCTTCCACCCCAGATGCACTTCCTAGCAATTCTAGATCCTCCCATCAAAGTTGGTTTTTCCATTAGATGTCCCCAGGCCTACCAGTAGCTCCTTTCCATGACACTGAGATGTAACCAGGACATGGCCCTATATGCAGATGTTACGTGACATTATTTCAATGGGAAATGTGACTGGCCTTAATTTAAGTAAATTTAGAATCATGGGGTTTTTCTTTACCAAATTTTAAGTGAAAGATTAACTTTAATGAATTACAGGGGATGTGGGTGGCCAGTGTGCACCTGCAATCCTAGCTCCTGGAGGCTGATAGATTGCTTGAGCTTGGGAGTTCCGAGCTGCAATAGGGAAAAAGCTGATTTGGTGTCCACACTAAATCAGCATCAATATTGTGAACCTGTCAGAGGGGGGAAACAGTTAAAACACTGAGCAGGTCATAGCTGGCCCAGAAGTGGCTGCTGCATTTCCAGTCTAGGTGAGATAGGGAGACTCTGCCTCCAAATAAACAGATGAATGAATGAATGTTTTCATTCATAGATAAATAAATGAATAAAAATAAAATTAAGAACAACAGAGGAAATGAATGTGGTGGGATAGATGTCTCAGGGGAGGTTCTTAGTGGTTAGATGAACATAGGAGATGGTCTGCTTTTCTTTGTTTCCTGATTAATAAACAGAAAAGCAAAACAGAAAGCTCTATTGTACTTCACACCCTATTTTCTTCCTTCTATATTTTCTCTAAACCACCCAGCTTTCAGAACTCCAAGACATCACTCTTATAGGCTGTGACAATATGAATGAGGGCAAGGGTTGAGTCCTGCAAAATAGGCCTTTTTCACCCAGTCTAAGAGCTATTTTCATTGTACCATCAATGATTTTAAAGTAACTTTTAATCCTATCATTCACTGTTTCAAATTAGCAAGTACAGTGATCAAACTCAGTGTTTGCAACAGGATATAAAAAATCTTATGAATCCAGCATCTCTGTGCCCTATATCCAGCCATTAAAGCTTTTAAAAATCTTGCTTAAAAAAAAAAACAAACCAAAGCTAGCTGCTGCAGAAATTGATATGTAGTTGTTGTTTGTCCTTTGTTCTCAAAGAAGACCATGACATCAGGAAGGTGATGCCATGACTTGCAAGTGAATTGTATTTAAGTGAGGAAGGGCTATGCAAAGTCACTAGCCTCACTTTCTCCTCCTGAGCCGTGTGGGTCCAGTGGCCAAATATTCACCAGGATGACTGGCTACAGCCCAGGATGCAGTGGGAGACCTTGGCCCTTTTTAAGTTGTTTCCCAGATCTCAGTTTGACTGAGGCAACATCCATTCAGTGATTAAGGCTGGGAAAGAGATGAGGCAAAGAATGGCAATAAACAGCAGATAAAAGACCAGCTTATTTGGTATTTTGAGAAACAGTTCTTTGCAGCTGGTGGTCAGGTAAGTTTTATACTCAACACAATGTATGAGTAAGTTTCATTCAAAAGTATGACCTAACACTTTCAAGGTTCTCCTGGAATTCAGGATCCTTCTCGGCCCCTTCTTCTGAGTTGGGGGCTCTAGTTTCCTTTGGTCCTCTGTATCTCTGTGTAAAATCATTAAATTTTCCACTCCCATTTCCTGGAAAAATGGACTCACATCGAAAAGTTCTTTACTATTTTATGTAACTTAAAGTTGAATTCAGAAGGATGGAACTATATTTTTTAATTGGTATTATGCACTCTTCAAATGAACAAAAACCACAACACACATATACAACCATGGCTTTTCATACTTTCATACTAGATTCTGTTAGTCTTTCTCTTATAGCTGAATATCTCTATAGGATTTGGGTATTCAGTGCCAGAAAGAATTACAATAAAAGGTTGTAAAGTGTCCAACAACCAGAAAGAAATTAAAGATAGATAGGACTTCTTGTACTCAATATAACAAATATGTTTGTGCTTTCCTAAAGACCTGCATTGTGTTACCTTGTTTCTCTGACAAAGATGGACAGACACTTCTACTTATTCATCAAAACAAAAGTCTTCTGTTCTAAACCCTGTAAATTCTTTCTAGTGAAATATAGTCTTGCGGCAGATGACAGGTGACATTTTTGGAAATGACATATGATGGGGAAAGAATAAGTCAGGAACTTTCAAAAATCCTTCTGTTTTCCTAGGGCTGAGAGCATCCAACTACCATTTTGACTAGAAGGATCATGAAATGTACTGTTGACACTGGGGAAGGAATCCAATTGTCATTTTGGCAAAGAAATTATTTTTC
The DNA here is from genome assembly GCF_011100635.1 of Trichosurus vulpecula. NCBI lineage: Eukaryota > Metazoa > Chordata > Mammalia > Diprotodontia > Phalangeridae > Trichosurus > Trichosurus vulpecula. Next base: position 242,870,771 of record NC_050578.1, read on the forward strand.
CACTCGTGTTTTAAGCTTTTAAAGATACTTTTAAGAGCAAACTGTTCTTATTATTAGTCTTCTACACACTCATTAAGACTTAGGGATGTACAGTTACACTTACAGTGTCTACTCAGGAACTTCCAGCATGCACCTAAGAGAGCAGTGATTTCTTTTTAAGTTCTTGTACTTAATTTTCCCCCTGAAAACCTTTTGATCTCTTCAGATCCTCAAGTCTCTACAGCGAAATGCCCTTACAACATTGAAAAGGCCATTCAGGCCCTGATATATTCCAAGGGCTTTGAGTGAATAGCTGAAGCTCTGGCTCAGTGTCGATGTGGAGGGAGACACTTCATGAAAAAGGTGCTACTTGAGCTGAGGCTTGAAAGAAACTTAGAGATTCTGTGAGGGGGAGAAGAGGAGAAAATCTCTTCTAGACATGGGGGAAGCCAGCACAGAGGTACAAAGCAGCTAAATGTAGTGTTACAGAAGTGGCACAATAAGAAGCCAGTTGGAATGGGCTGTAGATGGTGTAAACAGAAGTGTGACAAGGATGGAAAGGTAGGCAACGGCCAGGCCGTAGAGGATGTTAGATGTCAAACATCTGTTGAGTTACTACCCTGTAACATTATCTACTCTTTTCCCTTCCACAGACACTAGTTAATAGCTATGGAAGGATGGAATTTAGGTGTGCCATATCAAGTGGTATTGTAAGTTTTCTTAAATTGTTTAAGAAGCACATTTTTAACCTAGAGTAAAAAGTGCTTTCAAAGCTGCAATATTTTAGATTAGCATCACATTGATTCACTCTGCTGATAGGAAATTAATATTTTATATTCCCTCACAAATGGTTTTCATGTCTTCATTCTTCACCTCTTTCTATTATGGTTTTAGTTGCAGAATAGTTTAGTACAGTCAAAATTCAATTCTGTTTAAGATAAAATTTAGATCACAAAAAATTGGTTCACTCTCAGCTATAGGTGGTATCACAAAAATTTAAGTTAGTATCTGATTCTAAAAGATCTCTGAAAATATTCCTCATACTCACTGGCTGCCTTTCCAGCATGCTCTGTGAAGGTTGATTTACCAGATTAAGAAGCCATATGACACTTGGAATATTTTTGCTTTATCGCTGACAGAGTTGGAACCTGGATTAGATGCTTACATTGAACAGCAATATTACAATTTCAATCTTGCAAAAAAAAAAAAATTCCCTCTCACAAAAGGGAAAATTCAGACACCGGAATCTACAAGCTGATAGTAACCTTTCTTATTCTGCTGCCTCTGTTAACACTTCAACAAGTGAAAGACTGAGTGGGCACACTTTCATGTTCAAGGTATATTTAAAGAATTCCAATTTTGGGAAAGCAAACTTTTTTTTTCAAAATTAATATTAACTTTATAATGTGTTTACCTGGCATAAGCAATATTCATTGGAACTAATAAAGTATCTCCACAAAAATAAAATATCTTATGTTACACATTACCAATATACTGCTTAGGACAATGTCAAATGACACTAAAAAAAAAAAGTTCAGTGTACATTAGAAATGCTTAGTATGTTGGACCAGATGATCCTTTAGAGTTAACATGAATTAGGATACTTCTCAGACTGGTAAACAATAAACCACATTTATCTTCAAAATTGTGTTAGCTATAGGATGAAAAGCCCACATCATCTCCGCAGTGAACTTCACTTTAACACAAGGGTAAATATATTTTCCCAACATTAGCTGCAATCAAGGCATTAGCAGTATGTTATGATTGATTATTCTGGGATCTGTTGCTGAGAAATGGATCTCTATCCCAGCTTTTTATCACCACAGTTTGCAAAATGCCTGCTCTTTGTTTACAAACCCTAGTTTGTAATAAGTGACATTATTAGGTAGTTCTTCTGCTTAAATGACATGAGGATTTAGCATATCTGGGGGGTTATATAATATCTAAGCCCTTTCAGTTTGATGACTCCTCTCCTACTCAGAAGCACTTTCTCTGTTTGTAAATAGGAGCCAAGGTAGCAGAACATATGGTTGTGACTTTTAGCTAAAGTAAATGGCATTAAAACAAATAGAAGAACATTAGGATATCCACAATTTCCACTGTAATACTAAATACATATTAGGGGAGTACTAGTGCAAATTGTATGAAGATACTATTTTCCAATCAAGCCTGATGATACAGACCAGTTTATACTTTGTAAGTAAATGATAAAACCACTTCCTTAATCAAGTACTTGATTAACTACAAGGCATTTTCCTACTTCCGAGTTCTCATTTTAAGAATGGTATATATCAGCACAATTTGGAAGCATGATAATTTTTTAAATTCTGTGTTTTAAAGTTTCTGAAATAATTTTAAAAACTATTTGCAATAATCTATTTCTAAAATATGGGAATATGCTACATATCAACTTTCATTAAATATAAGAGGTCCCTGCTTCCTTACGCCTGGATGTATGTGACCAAAAAGCACAGGCTGCTCTGGTTAACATTTTCATTCCAATATTTATGCCACTGAGAACAGTGCTAGTTTGTTTTTTTTAAACTCAGAATAGAAAGTTATTTTTTAATATTTGCCAAAAAAAACTATCTTCAATGCCGGGTGATCTCATATAAGGTACTCCCTCCAACATGCACAGCACAACTTAGCTGTGCCTTCTCATCTTGTGCTGTTTTTTACCCATGTTTTCTCATAAACCCTCCACAGGGAAGGATGGATACACACACACACACACACACACACATATAATCACACACATATGGTACATGCAGCACGTGTGTCTATGGATATGCATTCAGGGTGTTCCCAAAATCTTAGGGGAGGGGAGTAAGTATTACTATTGCCCCTATTATGTGCCAGTGAAGTTTAAAAGTGCCTTATGATTTTAGGAAAATCGAGAGAGAGAGAGAGAGAGAGAGAGAGAGAGAGAGAGAGAGTGTGTGTGTGTGTATGTGTGTGTGAGACAGAGAAAGAGAGATGCAGAGAGACAGAGAGAGATGTGGTGCTTAACTATGTGCTGGCACTGTGCTGGGCATTTTACAAATATGATCTCATTTGATTTTAACAATCCTAGGAGGTAGGTGCTATTACTATCTTCATTTTACAGTTGAAGAAATTAAGGTAGACAGAGGTTACGCAGCTCACTCAGAGTCCTACAGCTAGTAAATGGCTGAGTCTGGATGTGAATTCAGGTCTTCCTGACTCTAGGAAGAGCAGAAGTCAGATATGTCCTAGTAGTGCAGCCAGGTGAGAAATGAGGAAAAGTCGGCCCTGTGCTCCCTCCTTAAATGCTGGTTTGACATTCATGCCCCGCTATCCAACAGAGGGGCAAAAGGCAGTGATGAGGTGAAGTCCCAAGGCTGTTGGGATCTTGCCAGACAACAAGGTAGTGGTAGGCACCTTTGATGAGTACCTATCCTTGCTTTATACCTTACTTCATATTGACAATCAGAAAATAGGTGAAAAAAAATCTCTATTATTTAGTTGTAATTTGTTGCTGTTGTTATCAAGGGATTTTGTAGGATATTAACACACACAGGAGATAATCAGGGGTAGGATCGAAGACTGTTTTGCTCTCCAGAACTGAAAATTTTAAAAAAATCAACAAACATTAAATAGAGAGGGTTCTTATACTCTTGACACATTTCATGTGTGGCTACAAAGCTGTGGTTTATTGTAGAAAATCATCTGTAAAAGCCTACTTGTTCCCCTTTCATATTTTCATCAAGGATACCCTTGGATATACCAATATTTTCAGGACTTTTCATGTAAACAATGAAGAAGGAATATGGATTGTGCTTATCATAACTTTTTTTTGTATTAACACCATCCATGGCTATTTTAATTGTTCAGTATCTTCCTTCATTCTGATATCTTGAAAATAGATTCCTCAAGGCTTTCAAAACTGTATGTACCTGGTCTAGTTCAGATGCCCCACCCATCTTCATCTTAAGTGCCATCTCTGCTTCCTCATAGAGAGTAAGGAATTGACATGTTAAGAGCGCAAACGTCATGGTTCTACTATCACGATGATGAAAATAAAATGTCAAAGAAATCATGGCACGTTGTTCCATTTTTTTTTCATTTATTTGTTGCCCTCTTTCTAGTCTTACCTATAAATTCTCTTGTGACCATATGACTTAGCTGGGCTCAATACAGACTTTCTTTTCTCCACTGGTTTTTTGCTGTTGTGAGGTAATCTTCACATTGATCTTCTAAAATGTTTTGCAAATGAGTTTGTATTCGAAATTATGCTGTTCTTGATTGCCATGTGTTAATGTTGACAAGAGGACCAAGTATTCGCCAGTTGAAGTGGTCTGGGGCCTCTTTTGGTCTCCTTTTTGTGGCTTTTATTTTTTAAAGCATAGGCTAAACTTCTATGGGAAATAGTGATGATTAGAATTGGGTTTTTCTATGCCCCCCTCAAGCCCATCCACTTCCAATGAAGGTGTTAATAATTTGACTAGAGTACTGAAATTGCATATTGTATGTTCTTACTTTTGTTCTTTTTATCTAAATTTAGAGCTGACAGCCATTTGTTTTAGTCAGTCAGTCTGATTTCAGCTAATTCTAAATGATCCCCACATAGATAACTAATTGTAACAATACAGTCACTTTCATTTTTAACAAATAAAAGAATTTTTTTTATTTAAGAAAATGGCAGTCTGGGAATTTTCTTATTTAACAAATGTAAAGATGTTGTCCCCTAATCATAAAGATGAATTTCCACAGTTAAACCAGTTATGGTAATGCTAGAATTTTTGTCCCCTCAATTCAAATAGCCTCTCTCCATAATTATTTTTCTCAAGATATAGAGTCGGGTGCTATACAGACATCATACTTATGAAACAGAAGACACAGGCAAACAAAAACAAGTTTACTATTTTTGGATTTACAATCTGATTTTACATTTATATTTACTAAAAAAAAATATGGATTGTATAATACTGAAGCCCTTACAGGTACTATCTAGCTTAGGCTCCTACAACTAGATCCAAAGGAAGAAAAAATATAACAAAAACAGTTTTGATTCTCCACTGCGAGAAATCACAAATGAGAGCTTCCCAGATCTATTAGAATCAGGGAGCAAAGTAATGATAGAAAGAATCCTCCAATCATCTCTTGAAAGAAATGTATAAAGGAAAAGTCCCTGGAATGTCATAGTCAAAATTCAGAGCTTCTGTGTCAAAGAAAAAAAAAATACCCCAAGTACCCACAAAGAAACAATGCAAGTACCAAGGAACTACAGTCAAGATCATCACACAAGACCTAGAAGTTTCTATGCTAAATGAGAGGAAATGCTGCAATACAATATTTCAAAAGGCAAAAAATATATGGGCTCACACACTGAAGAATAACTTACTTTCAAAGTTGAGCATAATCCTGAAAGAGGAAAACTGATTTTTAATGAAAGAGTATTTTCCAACATTCCCAATGAAAAGTTCAGTGCTGAGTAGGAATTTTAAAATATAAGTACAAGAGTCCAGAGGAACTCAGAGAGGTAAATTTACTTGAGCAACTGGAAAGAGCTATATGGTGATATAAATATAACAATCTAATGGGAAGGAAAAAAACAAGCTTTTTTCAGATCCTAAATGTCTTCAAAGGGTATCAGATAAAAGAAAACAGATATCCTCAAGGAGCGTGGATTGCTTCTGTTCTCAGCATTTGAAGAGGAGAAAGAAAAGGGAGGGTAAAAGGAGTATGTTGCTGGTACAGAAAGGGAGAAGGGGTGGAACTTGCTATTTCATATAAATAGGGTGTAAGAAAGGCATATCAACATGGAGGAAGAGTTAGGAGGAATGGCCCTCAGATGAACTTCCCTCCTATCTATCGGAAATTGACAAAGGAGGGTTAAACATACAGAATGTGGTATAGAGATACAGCAACAGGAAATGAAATGGGGACAGGGAAGGGGTTGGGGGTTGAGATGATGATGACAACGATGAAGAAGAGGAAGAGGTGAGAGAAAAAGTCTAAGGAGAGAATAATGACAAAACAAACTTCCTGATCCTAAAAGGGGTGGATAAAAAGGGAAAAGAACTAGAATTTAAGGGGGTGTAATATCAATTGAGTTGGGACTTTCTTACTGTTTTAAAATGATTAAGTGTCTTTCAGTCTTACTAGGTGCTAAGCCCCAGGCCCAAACCCCAATTAGGTGCTAAACCTATGTAGGTGTGAATTGGTAACCAAGGTGGGGCCCCAGGTTGGGCTAACTAAGGGAGGGCCTAGTTCATACGTGAGTTTGAGTGATAGGTTTGGGACATCAGAGGCTCTTAGACCACGTGGGTTTAAGTCGCCTCTGTGATTCTAGGTCACGTGGGTAAGTCGCATGTGTGACTCACCCCTGACCCTGAAAAAGGTATAAAACCAGGGGTTGGCTTTCTCTTCTTTGGAGCTCTTACCCACAGCAGTGGTGGCACGAGTGACTCTGGGCCAGCCCACATTATGAGCTCCCGGGCTGAACCTAGATGTTGGTAACTATGAATCTGTATTTGGTCTGTCTGTTGATGTTTGTAATTTGTTTAGAGCTCTCACTTGTGGTGTGCTGATGCGGAGACTCCAGGCAGCTGTAGCTAAGGGCCCTCCAGCTTGTAACCCGGATGCTGGGACTTTGTTAAACTCTGGTAACTATGTATTGGGATTTGAATCAGACAAGGTCTGTCTGTCGATGTTTGTACTTTGTCTGTATTTTGCTCTGAAGTTCAGGGTGCTGGCTTTTTCCCCTGAACTAAGTGAATGATATTTGTATGCTGAATTAAAGTAAGCTCGTCAACCCCTTAACGTTGCTTTCCTTACTAAAGCAGATCAAAAGAACCTGTGCTTTTGCAGCATGTTGGCAGCTTTCTGGGTGCTGGCTGTTGGTGGATCTTACACCCCCACGGAAGCTGCTAGCTGGATTGTTGAAACAGGGGGTGCCCACCAATTGCAGAATTACTGAACAAATAAGGGCAATGAAAGCAATGGAATACTATTTTGCTATGATAAATAATAAAAGATTTTTCAGAGAAGTGAAATAAGAGGAATGAAAACAATTTATACAGACATCAAAGCAAAGCAACACCAAAAGATTTAAGAATTCTGATCGATGTAATGAACAACCATGTATCCAGTGTGCCTACAAAACCTGTACCCATCTCTTGACAGGGATGAGCTAGATACAAGGTACAAAGATCTATTTTTATGGACATGGCCACTGTATGCATTTATTTTGCTTGATTGTGCTATTTGTTAGAGGTTTCCCCCCTCCCCTTTTTCCTGTTTTTCTCCCTCCCTCTTTCTGTTTCTATTGGGAAGGTGCAGGAAGGGGAGACTGTGGTTAGCAATAATGATGCAAAAAAATAAAAAAGGAAAGAAAGCCATTGTAACTTTTTTTTTTAAATGCACAGGAGAGAACAGGACATTTGGAAGGAAATACAAATAGGGCAGTTTTGAAAATAATGTGTAGAATTTATTATATACTTAAAAAAAAGCACTATGAAATTCAGTTTCATACAGAATCTTGGTTTTATGCTCTGCTTTGTGCATAAAAATACATTCTTTCTTCTCTTTCTTCTCTCTTCCCTTCCTGTTTCCCTTCCTTCCTTTCTCCCACCCTCTCTCCTTTCTCCTCATTGTGTGTCTCTTCCTCGCTCCTGTCTCTTAAAAATTAAAAGAAAAAAAGGCCAGTTTGCCCAGGATCACACACAGAGTGTCAGAACCAGTGCTCAAACTTCTATATTCTGAATGAATGAATAAGCATTTACTAAGAGCTTGCAATGTGCTAAACATAGGGAATACCAATGTTAAAGCAAGGACAATCCTTGCCTTCAAGGAGCTTACATTCCAACGGGGAAACAATAAGTTTAGGGGGAACAGCAGCCAAGAAAGGATTTTCTGGTTTGAAAAGTCAGAGGGAAGGGGAGGGCAACCATAAGGGAGTAGAATGTCACACCTTTATAGGTGCAATGACAGGATTGATTGATTATGGTTCCAGAACTAGGAAAGATAGAAGCAGGGGAGAGCAGGGGAGATGCCTTGGGAATGAAGTGACATCTGGCTGGCTGGAGCTAGTCCTGGCTCCACAACAAGTGCTCAATCCACTACACTACCTGCCCTTTCCTGGGGGATCACCCTGGAGTAGAGCCCCAAAGGCCCTCTGTAGGGGAGGGGCCACTGAGACCAGTGTGGTTCACAGTTCTTTGACAAGAGTCGAAGGGCTCTGGAGCTTCTGGGGTACAAGAATATTGGCAGGTAGCATTCTGATAGTCGGGAAGCACCAACCAGAGCTTACAGGAAGTACATGCCTGCCTCAATCTTTTTCTTTTTTCTACCATGCACTGACTGGCTTTAGAGAAGGACATTCCTGTGTGGCTTCTATTTGTCATGAAAACATATTTTATGCTGCCCCCAAGTGGGGGAGATACCCTCACAAGTGCACGTGAACAGCCTAGGCTCTTACAACTCACAAATTCAAAAATCTCTAAGTCTCCCTAATAGCATGAGCTTTAGTCAGGGCAGAGACCTATTACTGTGCTGAGACAGGTCAATAATGGGACTGCTAGAAAAAAATCTTCGCAACTTTTGTGTTATGGTACTTTAGATACCATTTATTAGATCAACCATTTATTTTATTAAGCACCTACTATACCTGCTTCCAGGCATGGTGGTAGGTGATGGGCCAGAAGAGCTATGCCAGCATCAGCAGAAATTTTTAAAGCCCATCATTAGGCCACAGGGCATACAGTCAGTTTGTCTCAAAATCCCCATACAGCCTTTCACATGGAGGTTAGCTTTCTTTCCAACACGATTAGAGCAGTGTTTTATGTTTCATATCTTATGTGACCTTGTGGACATTCCTATCTAATAACTAAATAAATGGTGTTTTGAAACTAAACTTGCCTACAGATCAAATTTATACAAATCAGGGAAATATTTATCCCTACTGGGTGACTTCTTTTTGTTAAGGGTGATATTTCAAATTAAGCAACTTCACAGCAAATCATTGACTTCTACCTGAAGACTGGAGAGTTTCTCTGGTACAGGAAGGCAAGTGAGACAAAATACTCAAACCAGGAATTAACCCCAAATTCAGCTCACAAGCTCAGTAGCCAAAACTACCACATTTCCCCATGTATAAGACGTTCCCATGTATAAAACGCACCTTAATTTTGGGGCCCGAAATTTGAAAAAAAAATGTATTACATAAAGTTATTGAACTCAAGTTTTACTCATCTGCTCACAACTTTCAGGCATCTTTTGGGCAAGTCTCGTGTGTGTATGCATGCTCAGTCCATTCTGTTTCATGAACCTGAAGCACCAATTGTGTTCTCCTTTGAAATCAGTAACTTTTTTTTTCATCAGCAATTCTTCTTGCCTCATGCTGAACCATCTTTGTGGACACAGGAATTCCAAGTACCCTTTGCTCTTCAATCCATATCTTCAATTCCCTCTCTAAACTAGGCCATTCTGCTCACTTGCCTCTCATGGCCTTCTTCTGCCGTGGCATTTTCAGTAGGGTTTCTTCTTCCCATAGCCAGTCTTGGGTGGTTTTCTCAGCTGGAGGAGGACCAAACTTATGTTCAGCAGCACAATTTCCGTTCATTTTTGCAAACTGGATCACTTTTAACTTGAATTCAGCACTGCACGAAAATCTTTTCTGAGCCATTTCCGGGCAGAACATGGCAAAACGTAACCTAGCATACTGGTAACAAATGAGAAACAGTGCGAAGACAACAAGCTCAAAAAATTGGGAAATGCAAGTAAAAAAATCTACAACACTGAGTGCAAAAACAGGGGCAAAAAGCGGGAAATGTAAGTAAAAAAAAAAACTACAACCACTGTGTAAGATGCACCCAGTTTTTAGACCCCAAATTTTTTGAAAAAGGGTGTGTCTTATACATGGGGAAATACGGTACTTCAACCAACTGAAAGAACTGCTCTTACTCCACAGAATTCTATGGAAAGCATAGCAATAACATCCTTCTGGGGATTACCTTGTTTCCAAAAGCTTAATGTAAAATATAAATCACGGTTTCTATGTGGCAGAACCTCCCTAGGTTTCCCTAGGCCTCTGGAATGAGTAAAATGATTCTTCTGCTCTTAAGGATCTGTTTATGTTATTTTTTGCCAGCTTGTGAACAATGTTATCTCTTTCATATGCTAAACTGTATATTCGAGGTTCCAGACAACGTGTTGGTATTTCATTTTCTGAACTGACCAAACAAGAAAGGACATCAGCAACTGTATCAAATCATATTTAATACTGATACTTATTGTAGTTTTGCAATATTTAATGAACAGGAGATTTCCAACACAAGTTGATCAACAGCTACATAGTAATATCTCAATCTTATAAGCAACAATGAATTACTAAGAATTTGAACTAGAAAGGAAAAGAGGCCATTTCAATAAAAGACAGCAGCAGTGTTAGCTTAAGATAGCCAAACAGTAGCCTACTCCAAGGGGTCGGAGCATGAAAGATAGCAGTTTGGACATCTCTTCAGAGACTTCCAAACTTGGATGAACTTTTTGTATAAATTGGCTTGATTAATGAAACCCATTTGCTGAATTAGTTCTGTAAAATGTACAATATGAACTTCTATAGCCTGACTAGAGCATGGAAAACATGAAGAAAAGGTACTTGGAGACCACAGGCTTTTCTTTCAGAAGTAACATTAATATCTGATCACCAAAGATCCCACTTCCTTCTTTAACTATAATGTTCATCCATTTTAAAAAACAAAATTTGAGAAATGGCTAGAAATAACAACTGCACAATTAAAATACAGGCTATCTCGTTTACAGTGAAAAACATGCCAGAACCCATGAAGGGACCAGTAAGCAGTGCAACAAAATGGTAACAAGGTCAGTTTATCCAAAATTCAAAAGTGTGACACCCCAGTGAATGGTTTATGGTTATCTTTAAAGATAGCGGTCGTTTTTAAGAGAGTAACCTTTGAAGCACTGATTGATGATCCATTAAGAAATTAAATACTATGGAAGTATATAATGAACTCAATGTAAGCACTAATTTTTGCTCATTAAAACATCTTATGATCAAGTACTTCCCATCTGCCAAATCAGTTCCCTTGTCATTCAAAAATCATCTAAATCACACTTTCCTTAGTAAGTCTTGTCTGATTAGTGGGCAAAGAGTGCTTTTAACTGAGCTCTGTAGTCCTGTTAATGCTTCTCTAATAACACTTAGACAAAAAATCTAAAGTAAACATGAACAAAAGCAGTTTTATGTCGCCCATCTTGTTTTTTTAGTGTTAAAGCTCATAGATGGCACCTAACCCAACTAAATGAGCTTTGGGAATAGAAAGTGGTCCATGGAATGGTGGCAGAGTCACATAATGCTGAATGCCACATTTAGAGAAATTTAAGAGTATTTTTGAAGATGGAAAATAACTGCTAGTGAGGATAATGCCCCTCTTTAGGGGTCTTCTGCTATTTTAGGTTCCTTATTATCCTCATTATCTAACATTTACTATATGCCCAGTGAGAATAGTACTAAAAGATGAAAAAAATTATATTAATGACTACAGGAGTTCATCACTGGTGCTCAATAAACAGCACAGCAATCACTCAATCAAAAGAATTTAGAATATACAGAAAGAGCTCTTATATTGACTTTGTCAGGTCTAAGATTTTAATCCCATGCAAATCAACAACTCTTCTGTAACTGATAGCTTTAGTTCTCTGGGGTACTGAGAAGTTAAGTGGGCTTGCCCAGGGTGACAGTGGAGTGGCAAAGAGGCATTCATATGGGTCAAAATTAAATATAATTATGAAGGTAAACTAATCTAGCCATACAAATATTGACCTTGGAAGATGCTCACAAGAACAAAGTTAGTTTGGAAAGACATTAATTCTTTAATCCGTTATTTCCCTTACCGGCCTACTGTCTGTTCCCAAAATAATAGGTTCTAGCTCCTGGACCCAAGCCATGGTATAGGCTGTCACCAGGCCTGGAATACTCTCCCTTACAACCTCCAGTTCTTTGAATCCCTGGCTTCCTATCAGAATCAGCTCAAAAACCTTCTGCAGGAGGCCTCTCGAGTGGCTAGTGCCTTCCCATCTAAGACTGCCTTCTGTCTACTTGGTATGTACTTACAGACGCATGGTCTTCTTTAAAATGTAGATAAGCTACCTGAGAGTAGGGGCTGTTTTTGTGTTTTCACTGTATCATCAGCACTTGGCAAAATGCCTGGTACATAAGGGCTTAATAATTGCATGTTGACTGGCTAATTGAAGAAATTCAAAAGTAAAAATATTTAGTATATAAAGGAGCTATAGTAAGCTGCCTTACATGCTAGAGTGAGTATGTGTGAATGACACTACCCTCTATCTTCCCTCTAATGTACCACAGCTGGCATGATGGACAGCTGGAGGAAGGAGATAATGAGCGATCACATCATTGATTCAACATTTCTTGAGCACTTACTACATTATGTACAAGACATTTTCTCCTTCCTTCATTTGCATTGTAATATCTGCCATTACCCTTAGCTTCCAATATTAGAAATAAGTAGGAGATAGAAAATGAGTGATTATAAATCAATGCACTGATTGAAGCTTAAATGACACAAAACATACTAGTCACATCACAGTCAAGCTTAAAACTTCTTAAGAAATGCAGATTATGGATTCACAAGTGAATTTGACCAAACATTTAAAGAACAATTAATTCCAATGCTACATAAACTATTTGGAAAAACAGGCAAAAAAGGAGTCCTGTCAAATTCCCTTTATGGTACAAATAGGGTGCTGATAGCTAAACCAGGAAGGGCCAAAACAGAGAAAGAAAATGATAGACGACAGACAGAAACGAATTTCCCTAAAGAATACTGATGTAAAAATTTTAAATAAAATACTATGAAGGAGGTTATAGCAATATATCACAAAGATCACACACTATGACTTGGTGAGATGTATACCAAAAATGCAGGGCTGGTTCAATATTAGAAAAACTATTGGCATAATTGAACATAGCAATAACAAAACCAACAAATTACATAACTATCTCAAAAGATGCAGAAAAAGCTTTTAACAAAATACAACACCCATTCCTATTTAAAACATACACACACACACAAAAGAACGTAGGAATTGAGGGAGCTTTCCTTAAAATGATAAGCATCTGTCTAAAACCATCAGCATGCATTATCTGTAATGGAGATAAACTAGAAGCCTTCCCAGTAAGATCAGGAGCAGACAACATGAACATTAAAGTTCCACTTTCTTTTTGAGGTATGTTTACTTTCTATTAATCAACCATAACACAAAGCAGAGCACAGGTAATGCCATTACTTACATAACTATGGCTTTTAAGGTAATCTGACGGGCTGTGTGTGAAAACTTTATCTCCTTCCAAACCAATTACTCTTTTACAGATATTTGACTTAGGATCACTTGGACTTTTGGCAATTATAATGTCACCTCTGAAAGGAAAAATTAAGAAAAATTTCAAGATGCTTACCCGATGTTATTTAATGAGACACATATATGTCTAGCACACCCTGTACATTATGCCCCAATATGTGAGATACATTTACTTAGTGCTTTACAGTTTATTATAATAATCACTAGCATTTATAGAATGCTTGAAAGTTTGCAAAGCTCTTTGTAAATATTATTTCATTTGATCCTCACAAATGGGAGGTAGAAGCTGTTATTATCCATATTTTAGAACCAAGGAAACTGAAGCAGAATGTGAGTAAGTGACTTGCCCAGGGTCATACAGCTAGTAAGTATTTGAGACCAAATTCGAAGTTAGGCCTTCCTGACTCCAGGTCCAGTGCTCTATCCACTACACTACCCAGTTCTCATTTGATCTTCATAAACCCCACCCTAGGAGGTAGGCAAATATTATTTTTCTATTTTACCAATCAGAAAACTGAGACTCAGAGGAAGAATGACTTTCTCAAGACAAATGTCCAATACATGGCAGATTTTGGACTAGAACTCAGGTCCTCTTACTTCTAATCCAATGTTTTTTCAGCTACGCCAAATACACTGATGTGGTCTCACATTTAAAAGTAATGTGGTAGCAAAGGCATAACTGGAACCTCCTACATCTGTGAGCTCCATGATCTATTATTTCCCCCACTTCTGGGAGATACCACCAGAACTAAATCTTCAGAACTAAACCATGGAAAAAGAACCCACTATAGCTCTCAAAATCAACTCTGTAAAATTAATCACATCACTATCTAGTAAACAGTGTTACTACTTTGAATAGACAGAATAATTAGAAGGATGAACCTTGCCTTCAAGGAAGTCAGACCGTGGCCTTAGTTTGGCTGAATAATCAGGTTTGTTTGCAAGATAATCCAATATTTAGTTCTAATCGCTGAAGAAATAAGTAACACTGTATCTAAAGTCAATTCAAAAAATTTTACTTAGAGTCTTCTATGTAGCCTACAGCTAAAAGATTCTCTAGCATACTCCCTGCCCCCAAAAGTGTACGAACTTGTTGGGGAGAGTGATATGAGAAAAAAATATTCAAGCCCAATAAAAGAGAGAATACTAAATACCCAAATTGTGGCACAAGTAGTAGCAGTATGTCATTAAAAATAATAATACCATCATTACTGAAAGGCAGTATGAGGTAATGGATGAAGGAGGGTATTGAAGTCAGAAGCTTGGGGCCTGGATTATACCTCAGTTTTCAACTGTGGGTGATCAAGAGAACACCACCAAATTCCTCAGTCTTGATTTTCGGCTTTTGTAAAATGAGATTGATAATAATGGAAATCTTTATTTCATAAATTCATGAGGACCAAGTAAGTATGGCAAGCACTTTGCAAACCTTAAAGCAATATATAAATGAGTTCTCATTTCCACCAGATTATGAGTGAGAGATCTGTGCAAGCCAGAGGAATATGAGGTGGCTTCATGGGAGAGGTAGTTATGTGAGGTGGAAAATGAAGGTGAGAAAAGAATGGGACACACACAAAGAACAGTGATGCATATATTTATAGATACAACATATAAAATATTGACATATAATATACACATATGTATGTGTGTATATGTATGTATATACACATATAATACTGACTCCATCATCACACAACAGAATTCTCTGCCTACACTATATACTCATATTGTCTCTATGAGGAACTGAAATCCCTATGCTAAAAAAAAAAAAAAGGTCAAGTAAATCACTAACATAAAAGTAAAAAAAGGCCATGAGAATTACCTGGGGAATCTCCAATTATTGTGGACAACAGCATAAAGAATTTGTATCTTTTCAAGGAAAATATTTTAAATGTTAACCCACAAACAAGAAATTTACCTCTAAAGAACAATTAGACCTGTACAACAATAGAAAGGGTTGCCTCAGTGGTTAGTGAGTTCCTTGTTACTAGAATTCTTGAAGCAGAGGCCATATAATCACTTACTGGGGATGATATAAAAGAGGTTCATGCTTTGGATGAAGGAAGACCTAAATGAGCTCCCTGATCCTCCTCTTATTATAATCTTCAGAAATTTCTTACTTCAAAATTCCATGAATGAAATTTACCTTTGGATAGCATAAAAATGTCGGCTAAGATTTTCGGCAAAGACAATGTCAAAATTCTGGATCGTAGGCTCCATTGATGGTCCAGAACACTACAAGAAGATAATTTTATAATTAGAAAACATTTCTCTAACAGAAATTATGAATTTTTAAAAAGTCTGTTAAAGAAGCCCTACCTCCCAAAGCTCTTGCTATTCATTATTTTGAAATAAAATAATTCTTAAGGTAACACATTAGGTACATACTTACAATTCAATTCAACAAACGTTTATTAAGCTTACTATGTTCTGGCCACTGGGGATGCAGAGACAAAAATGATAGTACCTGACCTCACGAAGATTCCATTCTATTGGGGTAAACAACGCCTACAAGCAAATAAATACAAAATAATTTGCAGAACAGAAACCAATAGCTAGAGGACTTTGGAAAGGCTTCATTTAGGAAGTGGCACAGACTCTGGGTTTTGATAGAAATGATGGATTTTCAGAGGCAAAAGTAAAGAATGACTGGAAGACGCCTGTGCAAAGAGGCAAAGAGAACCAGAAGAAGGAAGGAGAGCAATGTGTAACAGGCAGTAAGGTGGCCAGCTTGGCTGGACTCTGGCAGGCGAAAGTAAGTAATATATAACATGCCTGGAAAGGCAGGTGTACTGCAGATCATGAATGGTTTTACATCTAGAAGTCTACGTCTTAACCTAGAAACGATAGGGGGCCACTGGAGTTTTCTGAGGAGGAGAAGGACGTGGCCAGACCTGTGCTTGGAGAAAGTCCACTCTAGCAGATTTGTAGAGGATGGATTGAAGAGGGAAGAGACTTGAGCCAAGAACATCAATTAGGAGGCCTTGCAATAAACCAGATGAGGAAATGGGGTCCTGAACTGTGGCAGAGGCTGAATAAGTAGAGAGAAGGGGAAATTGATTGGATATGTGGGGATATAAAGACAAAAAAATTACTGCCTTCAGGAATCTTATATTCTACTGGAACAAAACTCACATATACTCAAAACATTCAACTATATCTATGATCTCACTAAGGTGGATGTTCTCAATTAATCAAAACTGAAACTCATCCACGCCTACCCTACTGTGTGCCCCAGGTTCACTGCAGAGGGTTACCCAGGATGTTTTCTCCTGATATCATGAGGATACCAGCAGCATATGAGAGATGGCCTCATCCTCACCTAGAATAATCCCATTGCCCTTGGTGTTCATATATTTATTTAAAAATATTGTTTACTCCTGTTCTCCATGGGCCCTAGTGTATCATGTGCTTCAGCCTGCTCCTCCCAGCCATGGAGCTGTACATTACCTTCAGTGTGCTTACTTTTAATTCTTGGAGACCGGGGCATTCTCTGATTCCCAGTTATGCAATGACAGTGGGAGTACGTTGCATTAAAAAGAGCAGCTTTTGTTTGCAGGAGAAGATCGGGGTCACTAGAAGAGCTTTCTAGTTGCCCGAGCAGAGCCTGCCTTACTCTCCTATTTATTCTAGGTTCAACTATAATATTATATGTTTGCAGTGTTGAAGACCACAGGATGGGGATCATAGAGTGGGTGCTGGAAGGAAGGAACCTTAGGTATGTGATATTAATGGACAAGACCCCTAAGGGATCAATCTAATTGCAAGTCAATGTAGACAAAAGGCATACATGATTTGCTTTGTTTTTCCTTTGTAGTTGAGGAGATCAAATTCTTGAACAGTGTCCCAGACCTGGTACTAAAAGCTTTAGAGATAATATTGATTGAAGACAGATCTCTTCCTAGAGATATCCTGCAGTTTTTTTTTTTCTGGGTCTCAATGCAACAAGCATGGTGTCATCAACAAACAGAACATCTGAAGGACTTCATCATCTACAAAGTGTCCCTTTTTCACCGAGAATTCTGTGCTGGATCTCTTCCATTAGGATGGCAAACACTTTTGGGGAGCATACGGCTCTTTGTTTTATGCCACCCTAGATATTAATGATCAGGAGACTGTCAAAAAGGTTATGTTATATCTTTCACAGAATCATGAATAACTTTGATGTCTGCATGGGAGACACTTTGTTAGGGAAGAGCCTTCGAGGTGGAATTTTGCTCCACCAAATCAAATGCTTGGATATAATCAACAATAAGTGACAGTGACAGTGGGATTTTGTATTTTCAACATCTTTAATCACTTGTATGACCATATATATATATATGGTCTACTTTAGCACATCACTTGAAAAAGTCCATTTGTTTCTCACTAATAACTAATTAATCAACATTGATCAAGTACCTGTTAATGTGCCAAGCACTGTGCTAATAACCACTGGAGACATAAAGAGAGGCAGCCAGTCCTTGCCCTCCAGGAGCTCACAATCTAATGACAGAAGACAACAAACAAATATATACAAACAAGCTTTACAGGATAAATAGCAAATAAAATAATGGCACTAGAATTAAGAAGGGTTGGCAAAAGCTTCTAATGCCCTTACTGAGGATGCTCCCAAGGCACATGCCAGTAATTCTCACAAAAATTCTGTATAGATAGGAAAGCAGACATATGGGTCATCAGTGTTGATGTTCTTTTAATCACTTTTTGGGGGTAAGGAGGACTAATAAGGTCTAAGATTTTTTTTCCATTTGTTTTATAATTTCTCTTCCTTCAGATAACTTGCAAATTGATTCCTCAATACCCTCACGATGGTGTCACCTCTGGCACAAAACTCCTCTACATATACTTGGTCTAATTCAGAACTTTTCCTTTCTCTGGTACCATTCATAATTCAACAGGTATATCCAGAAGTGTGATGACAAAACGCCAAGTATAGTGAGGAAAGGAATAAGCATTCATATAGTGCCTACTGTGTGCTATACACTGTGCTAACGGTGTTACAGATGTTATCTCATTTAATCTTCACGACAGCCCAGGGAGGGGGGTGTTGTTATGATTTTCATTTTACTGTTGAGGAAACTGAGGCGAACAGAGATTAAATGAATCACCAAGGGTCACACAGCTAGTAGATGAAGCCACATTGAAATCAGGTCTTCCTGATTCAGGCCTAGCACTCTATCCACTGTGACAAATAAGGGTCTCTCATTTCCTCTAGTTGTTTCACAGTCCTTGATAGCAAAAAAATTGTCCCAAGAATTTGTGCATCTTTTTCATTTTTCTTGGGTTTATTGTCATCCTATTTTTATACTTAAATGCCCTTGGCAAAAGTTTGTTTAGTTTTTTTCTCCTGTCACAATTTCTCTGAATTGGTTTTACCCTCTACCCTTTTTCTGTTTTAAGAAGCAATACCGTTTCCAATTTTCCATCACTGATCTCTAGAAGATTTTACAAGTGATATCATATTCTGAAACATAGGTTGACATGTCTTTTTTCTTGGCAACTAAATCAAGTGTTTGCTGACTAAAACACTTTTTTGGTCTCTTTTTTTTTTTTGGATCATTTATTTATTTAATATTTTTAGTTTTCAGCACTGATTTTCACAAGAGTTTGAATTACAAATTTACTCCCCATTTCCACCCTCCCCCCCACTCCAAGATGACAAATATTCCAGTTGCCCTGTTCCCCAGTCAGCCCTCCCTTCTGTCACCCCACTCCCCCCTGCCATCCCCTTTTCCCTTACTTTCTTGTAGGGAAAGGTAGATTTCTATGCCCCATTGCCTGTATATCTTATTTCATAGTTGCATGCAAAACCTTTTTTTTGAACATCTGTTTTTAAAACTTTGAGTTCCAAATTCTCTCCCCTTTTCCCTTCCCACCCACCCTCTCTAAGAAGGCAAGCAATTCCACATAGGCCACATGTATATCATTATGTAAAACCCTTCCACAATATTCATGTTGTGAAAGACTAACTATATTTTGCTCCTTCCTATCCTATCCCCCTTTATTCAATTTTCTCCCTTGACCCTGTCCCTTTTCAAAAGTGTTTGCTTTTGATTACCTCCACCCCCATCTGCCCTCCCTTCTATTGTCCCCCCTTTTTTTATCCTCTTCCCCCTACTTTCCTGTGGGGTAAGATACCCAATTGAGTGTGTATGTTATTCCCTCCTCAAGTCAAATCCGATGAGAGCAAGATTCACTCAATCCCCCTCACCTGCCCCCTCTTCCCTTCCAATGAACTGCTTTTTCTTGCCACTTTTATGTGAGATAATTTACCCCATTCTATCTCCCTTTCTCCCTCTCTCATCCCTTAATTTGATTGTATTTTTTTAGATATCATCCCTTCATATTCAATTCACCCTGTGTCCTCTGTCTCTCTATATATGTATATTTCCTTCAGCTACCCTAATATCGAGGTCTCATGAATCATACACATCATCTTTCCATGTAGGAATGTAAACAAAACAGTTCAACTTTAATAATTTCCTTATGATTTCTCTTTCTTGTTTACCTTTTCATGCTTCTCTTGATTCTCGTGTTTGAAAGTCAAACTTTCTATTCAGCTCTGGTCTTTTCACTGAGGAAGCTTAAAAGTCCTCTATTTTATTGAAAATCCATATTTTGCCTTGGAGCATGATACTCAATTTTGCTGGGTAGGTGATTCTTGGTTTTAATCCTAGCTCCACTCACCTCCGGAATATCATATTTCAAGCCCTTTGATCCCTTAATGTAGAAGCTGCTACATCCTGTGTTATCCTGATTGTGTTTCCACAATACTCAAATTGTTTCTTTCTGGCTGCTTGCAGTATTTTTTCCTTGATCTGGGAGCTCTGGAATTTGGCAACAATATTCCTAGGAGTTTTCTTTTTGGGATCTTTGTCAGGAGGTGATCAGTGGATTCTTTCAATTTCTATTTTACCCTCTGACTCTAGAATATCAGGGCATTTCTCCTTGATAATTTCTTGAAAGATGATATCTAGGTTCTTTTTTTGATCATGGCTTTCAGGTAGTCCAATAATTTTTAAATTATCTCTCCTGGATCTATTTTCCAGGTCAGTGGTTTTTCCAATGAGATATTTCACAATGCCTTCCACTTTTTCATTCCTTTGGTTCTGTTTCATAATTTCTTGATTTCTCATCAAGTCACTAGCTTCTACTTGCTCCAATCTAATTTTTAAGGTGGTATTTTCTTCAGTGGTCTTTTGGACCTCCTTTTTCATTTGGCTAATTCTGCCTTTCAAGGCATTCTTCTCCTCATTGGCTTTTTGGAACTCTTTTGCTTTTGAGTTAGTCTATTTTTTAAGGTGTTGTTTTCTTCAGTATTTTTTGGGTCTCCTTTAGCATGTCATTGACTTCTTTTTCATGGTTTTCTTGTATCATTCTCATTCCTCTTCCCAATTTTTCCTCTACTTCTCTAACTTGCTTTTCCCAATCCTTTTCGAGCTCTTCCATGGCCTGAGACCAGTTCATGTTTTTCTTGGAGGCTTTTGAAGTAGGCTCTTTGACTTTGTCAATGTCTTTTGGCTGTATGTTTTCATCTTCTTTGTCACCAAAGAAAAATTCCAAAGTCTGAGTCTGAATCTGAGTCCGTTTTCGATGCCTGGCCATGTTCCCAGCCAACTTACTTGACCCTCGAGTTTTTCGTTGGGGTATGACTGCTTGTAGAGTATAGAGTACTCTGTCCCAAGCTTGAGGGGATGTGCTGTTGTTTTTAGAGCTACACAGCAAGCTCTGCCACACCAGCGCTACTCCTCCCCCAAGAACCACCAACCCGGAACACACCCAGATCCAAG
Organism: Trichosurus vulpecula; assembly: GCF_011100635.1. Classification (NCBI taxonomy): domain Eukaryota; kingdom Metazoa; phylum Chordata; class Mammalia; order Diprotodontia; family Phalangeridae; genus Trichosurus; species Trichosurus vulpecula. The sequence continues at coordinate 242,891,905 of NC_050578.1, forward strand.
CCGGTTCTGCACTCCTGCTCAGATCAGCTACTTAATTCCTCCCACCAGGTGGGCTTGGGGCTGGAAGCAACTACATCTGCAGTTCTGTAGCTGCACCACCTCTGCTGCCCCTGGGGCAGTGGCTGGACCAGGAACTCCTTTCACTCTGTCCCAGAAGCTTTTCCCACTAACCTTCTGTGTTGTCTTTGGTGTTTGTGGATTGAGAAGTCTGGTAACTGCCACAGCTCACTGATTCAGAGTGCTAGGGCCTGTTCCACCCGGCTCCTGGTCTGGTTGGTCCTTGCTTTCAGGTCTGGGCGATAGACCTTACCTAGCGACCATCCAGGCTCTCCTGGGCTGGAGCCCTGCTTCCCTCTGCTATTTTGTGGGTTCTGCAGTTCTAGAATTTGTTCAGAGCCATTTTTTATAGGTGTTTGGAGGGACCTGTGTGGGAGCTCATGCAAGTCCCTGCTTTCCAGCTGCCATCTTGGCTCCGCCCCACCTTGGTCTCCTTTTTCACAAAAATTGATTTACAACAGGTAAACTTTTATGAAAATATTTTATTATCTATGCTCATTTATTCCATCCATATACCATTTTTTGTCATCAATAAGTTGTTTAAATAGGTCAGGTTGTATTTGTTTTGAATGCATACCATATCTTTTAATTTTATTTTTGTTCTCTTTTAAATTTTATATTAATTTTTATCTTTCTTCTAATAAGTCAGTGTTGTATCTACAGACAGTTGACTTGGGAATCATCCCTACATCAAAAATTAGTTTTTACCCATTTGTTAACATTTCATTTCATTTTGTTGTATGATGTTAATTGGTATTGTATAGAGCCTTCCAATTCTTCTTGAATAAAATCTTCAATTATTACACCATAAGAAATTGCAAAAATAAAGAATTCTGAGACACTGGCAAGACTTAAAGTTATTGACGAAGATGTAAATAAGCAGAACTAGGAGAATGGTTTATACATTGTCCACAATAATATAAAGAAAAACAATACTAAAAGACTTTGGTCTTCAGAAAGATGCTGATCAATGTAGCCACAAATTTAGAGAATTTGATGATGAAGCATCTAATTGCAAAGAACAGGTGGACTTCTAGATTAAAATCACCAGCTATCAAAGTATATGTTGATATAATATGGAGGGTCTTGGAATTCTTCTCAGAGTTTCTTTAGCTTTTTCTCCTCTGAAATGAATGTTAATACATAAGCCACAATTTCTTTCATGGCAGTGTTTTTGCAAATGCTTGTTACGAACACTACAAATTCGAGAAGACTAAATATCCCATGAAATTGTGTTTCTTGCTACTTTGGAGCACACCATAAAAATGACTTCACCAATTCTTCATTTGCTTGTGCAAACCATCCTTCCATTCAGATACAACACCTATTGGACACTGGACAAAAAGTGGAACACAAATGACTAAGTTAAAGACTCTGTGATTTTTAACAGTCTGCCCCGCTTTCCACTACACGCATAGCCACTATCACTGCAAGAGAGGGAGCTTCCAGGTTTATTTCATAGTTTTCTTTCTATCCTGGGTCACCATAGCCAAAACCTTCATTGTAAAGAGGCTGTTCGACAGAGGATGAGCTTCTCTGAACTTAGCTTAGCGGTTCCTCAGAAAGCAGACTCAGTCTGTTGCCTGGACCATCCATGGATAAGTAAACATGAAGAATACACAAGTACAAAAAGTAATTTTAAGAAGTAGAGAACACTAACGACCAGGAGATTCATAAAAGGTCTTGTGTAGGAGGTGGCACCTGAGCTGGGCTTTGAAAGAAGGGATTCAAAGATGTAGAAGATAAAGCTGAGGAGAGAGTTTGTTCCATGGAAGACACCCTGCTTAAAGGGATGGAGTCAGGAAATGGAACATAATATACAAGTAATGGCTGGTATAAGCTAGTCTGATTGCAATGGAGAATAATATGAAATAAGATTGAAAAGGTAGATGGGAGACAGATTATGAAGGGCTTTAAAAGCCAGACTAAGGCTGTTTGATCCTAAAAGAAACATGCAGACTCTGAGTATTTTTAATAAGAGAGACACATGGTTAGATGTATGTTTTAAGAAATATCAATTTGGCAAATGTGTGGAAGATGAATTGCATAAGAGGGAGCCTGGAATAAGGATGCCAATTTGAAGGCTATTGCAATGGTGTTGATGAGTTATGAAAATATGAACTAAGATTATGGCTAGAGAAAACATGTGACAGATGTGATGGCAGAAATAACAAGATTTTGCAAATGACTGAATATGGGGGAGAAGGGTGAAGAAGAGGGAAAAGGTGAAAATGATTCCAAGATTGTGATGTCAGGTACCTGAAGGGAGAACATAAAGGGGGAAGTCAGAATAAGGATAGGTTTGGAGGGTTAATATAATGAATCCAATTTTGGAAATGGAGAGTTTGAGATGCATATGATTAGAAATTTCCAACAAACATTTGGTAATATGGACCTGAAGTTTCAAGAAAGAGAATAAAGTTGTATATACAGATGTGAGAGCCATCTTCATAGAAGATGTTTAGATTCATGAAAGCTGACAGGATCATGGAGAATGGAGAAAAGAAAAGAGATGAAAATAGAATCTTTGGGTTTGCCAAACTTTAGCAGGCAGAAACGGGGAAGATGATTCTGCAAAGAAGTATGAGCACAGACAAACCAGGAGAATAACTCAGGAGAAAGAATCTGGGAGAAAGGATGAGCAACAATCTCAAAAGCTGCAGAGAGGTCAAGTAAAATGAGGGCTAAGAAAAGAATGCAGAACAATTAGGACAGCAGCCTTCCTAACCTTGGTGAGATCAGTTCAGCTGAGTGATAGTAGGGGTAGAAGCCAGCTTGCCAGGAGTTGGAAAGTGAGTAAACGGTGAGGCAATGGAAGTAACAAATGTAAGTTACCATTTAGGAAATCTGACTGGGGATGGCAGGATTAAGTGAATGTTTTTAAAGGATACTGAAGAGACTTAGGCAGAATATAGGCAGGAGAAAAGGCACCATTAAAATAAAAGAGACTGCAAACTGCAAATGATGATTGAAGGGACAAACGCCCAGGGCAATGGAAGGAAATGGGACACAAGACCAGGAAGAAGAGCTGGCTTTTGTGAGAAAGGTCAACTCTTCATCAAAAACTGGAACACAGAAGGAGCAGCTAGGGGATGATGAAGAAGTCATTTGAGGTACAGAATAGGGAAGAAAAAGAAGATCAAGGGGCAGCTAGGTGGCACAGTGAGTAGAGCACCGGCCCTGGAGTCAGGAGGATCTGAGTTCAAATCCAGCCTCAGACACTCGACACGTGTACTAGCTGTGTGACCTTGGGCAAGTCACTTAACCCCAGTTGCTCTGCCCCCCCCCCCAAAAAAACATCAGGATGGGTGGCTTGTTTTCTCAATAAAGTAGGAAGCAAGAGCCACTGCTGAGGAGGAGAAGGACAGTAGGTTTTCAGAGACAGGAGATCTGGAACAACTTCAGTGAAGAGAGTGGTAGTCAATCAGAAAGAAGTACAGTTCCATTTCAGGCAGTCCATATTAGATAATAGAAATCTGTGGTGAACCTAGACAGCAGGGTTTTATGACTTTCTTCAGTATGTGAGTGGGAAGAGCGGTGAATATTTAATGTAATACCCAAGGACTGCAATTTAGCAAAGCATGTCTGGTAAAAGGAGAAAGGGCAGAGGTTAAAGGGTAGAAGTTGGTATAGTGTTGAAATGGTCACCTTCAGAGTCAAGATGATGAAGAGAGGAAAGTGAGGTCAGAGCAAAGTTAATGTACCAAGAGAAGAGAGAGGGGTAGACTGACTGGAGGTCATAGTAAAGATGAGAAATGGGTTTAGGAGCAAAGCAGAGGGAGAGGTGGACAGACTGGAGGTTGTGATCAAAGGAATTTTAAAATTCAGTGTCATGGAAGCAGAGCAATTGTAGTGCTGGTAAGAACAAAGGCAAGAGCATCCTCATGTGTGGCTGAAAGTAAAAGTCCCCATTGTGGGAGCTGGGACACTTGATGAACTAGTATACCAGAATGTTTGAGAAAACACCAATACCAAGATTCATTCATTAAATCTTTCAGTTATAAGGGGAGCAATTGGGATAGGGAGGAGTATGCAGAGCCAGGTACTGAACTACTTGGACAAAGACTCCTACCTACAAGTAGGTAGTTGGCTTCACAAAATGAATTAAGTGATAAAGATGGATGTATTAATAAATCTGAAAGGAGAGGCTGCTCAGTAATGATGGCAATGTATGGTGCAGAAATGGGAGTAAAAAGCATACTCATCTGTAGAATTCTTGGTGTCACAAAATTTTAGAAAAATTATGTTCAATCAATCCATATTGTTATTGAGGCTATCAGGATTGGAGACATGTCCCTAACTTTATAATAACAATTCTAGATAATATAACTGTGCCCTCTTGCATCAGGTCCTTATGGCTATTGGAAATAAAATGCAAAGCTTAATGGATAACAGATTGGACTAAGTGTAGAAAATTTTATTTTTTTAAAAATCAATTAAAATTACACAGTCATACCTTCATCTGACCGCAGAATCTGAGGATATTTTGCATTTCAAACTGCTTGTTTTGGCAACTAGTAAATACCTATAAATACAGATCTTTTTACCAAAACTTAAATGTTTATCAGTGTGACTGTTATTGAATATTCAAAACTTACCATGACAACACCACCAAGGTATTCAAAGGCACAATGAGCTATACAGCCATACTGAAGAGTATAGCCAAGAAGTCGAAAGGTTTTTCCCCAAATACTTCGAAGCATAGTTCTATGCAGACTTGGATGCCACCGGCCTGATAATAAATTTTTAAAAGTTATATAATCAATGATTTGAAAATCATTGTCAACATACTACATTTTAAAATGGCAACACTTTTTAAAAAAGCATACCTTAGTACCTGACATGAAAGTATCTGGAAAGTATAAGGCTCCATATATTATATATAGGTGATATGTAGTATACCATGGTAGAGTATACTACAACTATATATAATACATAGTTGCTCAAACAACTCATAAGGTGGTTTGTTCAAGGGGATCAAATGAAATAATAGATATGAAAGCATTTGGAAAGGTATAAAGTACTATACCAAATTAAGGCATCATATTCCTTGATTCTTTGGAATGTTTCTCATCTCTGTCCCTTCCTTTTTCTTCCCACTGCTGTTGCCCTTGCCTAAGCTACAGCTCACACTATAACAATATCCTACTGATGTGCTTCTTTAATCTGATCCATCCAACACACTACCACCAGACTGTCCTAAAATACCACTGTCATTAAGCCAATTCTCCTGCTCTAAAACCTCTGGTGGTTCATCATTACCTTTGGGATCAAATCCCAACTCCAGCCTGGCATTCCAAACTCTCTATGATGTGGATGGACCTAATCTACCTTCTCAATGATATCTCATGTGATTCCCTAATGTGAATGATTTGTTTCTAGTGCCTTTCCCAGAAGGTTATTTACTTTGTATTGTACCTTGTACAAAACCTTAAATGTATAAATTGCCTACCCTATTAAAATATAAGTTTCTTGAGGGCAGGGACTGTTTTGCTTGTATCACCACCACTTAGTATACTGGCACATGGTAGAGGCTTAGTAAGTGCCTCCTGACAGACTAATTTCTAGAAGAGATGCTAATGACTTTTCCCCATGAATAGAGCACCCATGCCATTCCTAAAAGATGTCTTAAGGTCCAACTCAATCTATAAAATTTCACAAGATTGTCTTACTACTGTGAAGAAAGCACTTTATAAATTAGAAAGTGTCCACGCATGCTCTCTCTCTTTCTCTACGCATGTGTGTATGTGTATATAATACAGATACGTATATGTATGCATGTTTTCATATATATATCTGCATATATGAGTTATTATTAGTCCATCTTTCTATTACTGTCTATAATACTTAAATTGGTACTGATAAGATATTGTCTTATATTGATGTATTTTTTATATGTGTTTTCTCCCCCATATGACCTATAAGCTTCTTCACAAAATCAATTTTAAACTTTGAGGTCAGGTTCTATGTTTCATACTTCTTTGTAGCTAATATACTCCATTGTACATTTTACGTATCTAACATTTCTTCTAAGGAACACTTATCAACAAGATTGTTAAGTCTGTCTTTTCAACTTCTTTTAAGCCAAGGGTGAGGCCTAATGTTGCCTATTTATGACTCAGGATTCCATACTGGAAAGTGGCCCCGCCAATCCTCACCAGTGGTCTAGTTCTATCAATCTTCATCTCAATACCAAATCACCTATCCTGTACTCAGATTGCTGAATGATAAATAAGAGGGAGGGAGGAGACTGGCTGGGCCCTGAGGTCCTTTCTAGATCTAGAGCTATAAATTCCATAAAAATAGCTAGCAAATACATATCTTTTAGGCTTGCAAAAAACCATGTATATCTTATGTATCACATTTGATCCCCACAACAATGGTGAGGCAGACAATATTATTATTCTCATTTTATAGATGAGAAAACTGAGGCAGACAAGTTAAATGACTTGCATAGGGTCACAATTCTCAAAAGAGTCTGGGGCAGGATTTGAACTCAAGTCTTTCTGCCTCCAAGCTCATCACTCTTACCCGCTGTGCCATTAAACAACCTGAGTAGCAAATGCATATTTAATCACGAATCTTCTAGGAAAAAAATGCCTTAACTCAAAGGGTTTAATGGAAATTAAAGAAACCACTTAAAGCTGATAAGGGAAGTTATCTGAGGGCATTTGAAAGGTCCTAGAATTCTTTAAAGTATATTGAACTGTGTAACTGGTTGTTTATTCTGTCCTATTTTAAAACTGCTTGTGGAGTAGAAGAATCAGACTTCCTCCCAATGGCCCAGTTATACTGGGGCCCATCCTTAACAGTTATCAAAAATCAAAGAGTACTGTGGGGAGTTTGCCATGGCATGCCAGCTGGAAAACTGTGGACTAAAGAATTCCAGTGAGGAAGAAAAGTGGGAGTTGTCTACAGAGCTTTCTACAGATGTACAGAGAACTCCCTGCTAAGGACAGGGGGTTGTAAGAGAGGATGAATATGCATCTGCCACAGTACAGCAAGAAGAACACCTGGAACACTGAAGCTCAGAATGAGCTAAGACCAATGAAGAAAGTGAAACACAATGAAAAACTGGTTTAGGGTTGGTTTATTTCTTTGTTTTACCTCTACTGGAGAAAGAGGTGAATCAAAGAAGGAGCAGGACCCTACTGAAGGGGAGAGGCACAGGATGGGTTCTGATTTTGTTTCTGTTTTCTTAGCCAAGGAGGATGGTCTTTGCGTTAAGTGGCTGCTACAGAGGTGATAAGGAATTTAGTAAAGCTATAATAAAAATGTACCCAGCGGCTCACATGAAATTCAAGCTACCCAGTCCACGTGAACTATATCCTTGAGTAATGAAGGAAGAAGGTGTAATTGCTGAGCCAATGCTAATAATACATAAAAGGAAATGGAAAGACGGATTGTGGAAAAAGGCAAATGTTCCCTTTTCGAATAAAATGGAAGAAAATAGAGCCTGAAAATTATGAACTAGTGAGATTGAGTTTGATTCTTGGAAAAAGTCAGAATTTAGTATTAAAGAGATGATTATTGAGCATCTAGAAAAGGAAGCAGTGATCACAAAGAAACAATATGTCCTCATCAAAAAAGGATCATGCCAAAATAACAACCAAATTGATTGGAAGAACAAAAGACCTAGAATTTCAAGAGAAATAATGAAAAAAGTAGGAATAGACATAATAATCACATCATTTGTGGTTCACAAAGCAATAAAAAGTATATTTGATGATGGGTCATTAATAAAAATTAGAAAGTAATTGGAGATTAAAACATAATTCTAAATAACTGGCAGGTCAAAAACCAAATCATAGAAAAAATAGAACATTTCAGCCAAAAACAATAATAATGAGACAACATATCAAAACTAATGGGATTCAGTTAAAACAGTTCTGGAGAAAAAAAATATCTCAGTCATTTCATCAACACAAAAATGGAAAAGAATAAATCAATAAAATAGGCATACAATTAAAAAAAACAGGAACAAATCAAAACTCCTCAGCTGAATGAGAGTAGAAATTATGAAAACTAAGGACAAGACTTATTAAACTGAAAGCAAAAAGACCATTGAACTGAAAAAAAAAAAAAACCTAGGACCTGGCTTTAAAAAACCCCAACAACTAACAGAATAGAAAACCAACATAATTTTTTAAAAAGAGAAAACCAAACTGTTCATCTCAAAAGTAAAAAGAACTTACAACTGAAGAGAAAATTTAAGAAATTATCAGAAACTCTTTTACCCAATACTATGTTAAAAAACTGATAACTTAGAGGAAATACATGAATACTTACAAAAATATAAAATACCCAGATGGAAAAGAAAAGCAATGAACTACTTAAATAACTCACTATCAGAAAAAGAAATTAAACAAGCCATAAATGAGCTCCCAAAGCAGGGCAGGTTAAGAACCCCAAGGACGAGATAGATTTATGAATGATTTCTATAAAATACTGTAAGAACAATTAGTTTCAATACTACACAAACTGTCTGCAATATTCTCCCAATCTCTTTCTATGACACAAATATTATATTGATACCTAAAACAGGGGGAGAAAAAGTAGTGAAAGAAAACTACAGACCAATAGGCCTAATGAACATTGATGAAAAAAAATTTAAATAAAATATCAAGTAGGCTACAACAATATATTGGAAATATTATCCACTATCACCAGGCCAGGTTTCTACCAGGAATGCCATGTTGGTTCAGCATTGAAAAGACCATCAATATAATAAACCATGTTAATAATATAAATAATAAAACATATGAATATATCAGTAGGTATCAAAAAGACTTTTGATAAAATCCAACACTTATTTCTATTAAAAACTCTAGATATCATGGGAATGAATCAATGTACGTATTTATTCAGCTCCTAACATCTCTGCTGACCTCCCTGTCTCACGCCTCTGACTGCCTACTGGATATCATGAATCGGATGTTTCACTGACATCTTAAACCCAACGTGCCCAAAACTGAACTCAGTATCTTTCACTCTAAACCCTCCTTTCTTCCTAACTTCTCTTTACTGTCAAGAGCACCGCCCCCTTTCCAATCAAGCAAGCTCAAAACCTAGGTGTCATCCTTTACTCTCCAGTCTCCTCACCACATCCCTATAACCAATCCGTTGCAAAGTCCTATCAATTGTACCTCCACAACCTCTCTCTGATACTCCACCCCCCTCCACCTCACCAATCTTTCTCTCCTTTGACACTGCCACCACTCTGGTGCAGGCCCTCCTCACTTGACATCTGAACAACGGCAATGCAGCCTTCAAGATAGCACCCCCACCTCAAATCTCTCCCCACTCTAGCCCATTTTCCACTTAGCTGTCAAAGTCATCTTCCTAAATTGCAGCGACCATGTCACCCCTCCACCCCATAGTAAAATAGAGTGGCCCCTTATCACCTCTAGGATCAAATGTAAAATGTTCCAGCCTTGAAGTTCTTCACAACCTGACCCTCCCACACCTACCTTTCCAGTTCTTATACCTTATTCACCTTAATGTACTCTTTTGATCCAGTGACAATGACTTCCTACTATTTCTCACAAAAAACACATCTCCCAACTCCAGGTCGTTTTTTACTGGCTATTTCCCATGGATGGAATTCTTTCCTTCCTCATCTCCACCTCCTGGCTGTTCTGGCTTCCTTCACATCCCAGCTTAATTCACAAATTCAGTGGGAAGCCTTGCCAATCCTCTTTAATTCTTAGGCCTTTCCTTCTGTTGATTATTTCAATTTTCTCCTGCATATATTTTGTTTGTTTCCATGTTGTTTTCCCCATTACACTGTAGGCTCCTTGGGAGCAGGGACTGTCTTTGGCTTTTCTTCACATCCCCAGGATTTAATACAATGCCTGGCACATAGCAGGCATTTAATATGTTTATTGTCTGAGTTCTTAATATAACAAAAACCATTGAATCCAAGAACAAACATCACAGGTAATGGAGAATATAGTTCAAAGGCCTTTCAAATAAGATCAAGGGTAAAGCAAGGATGGGCAGCTTGGTGGTATAGTGGAAGGGTGCTGGGCCTCGCATCAGGAAGACTCATCTTTCTGAGTTCAAATCTGGCCTTAGACATTTATTAGCTGTGGGATGCTGGACAAGTCACTTAATTCAGTTTGCCTCAGCTTCCTCATCCGTAAAATGAACTGGAAAAGGAAATTGCAAACCGCTCCATCTTTGCTAAGAAAACCCCAAATGGGGTCACAAAGAGTCAGACACTACTGAAAAAGTACTGAACAAAAAGAAAGATGCCTACTATCACCATTAGTTTATAATCTAGTGATGGGTATATTTGCTAAACAATAAGACAATAAAAAAATTGAAGGAATAATCATAGGCAAAGAAAAATTCAAAACTGTTGTCAATGATATGATGACGCACTTAGAAAACTCTACAGTCAACTAAGAATAACTTGAAACGATAACTTCAACAAAGTTGTACAATATAATTAATCAAAATAAACCATCAACATTTTTCTACATAAGCAACAAATCCTAGCAAAAGAACTAGAAATAAAAACTCAATTCAAAATAATTAAATAAGCTTTAAGATATTTGGGAGCATATCTATCAAGATTCATACAGATACTACATGAATCAAACTATAAAATATCATTTGTAGAAGTAAAGACAAACCCAAATAACTGGAAAAACATTAACTGCTCATAGATAGGTTGAGCCAATATGATAAAAATCACAACACAACCTAAATAAATTTACTAACATACTTATATATACATTTACTACATCAATCAAATTTCTGGAAAAAAAATAATGAAATTCACAGAAGCAAAAAAGGTCAAGAATAATAATGAAAAACAATGAGAAGGAAGGAGGTCTAACAGTACCAGATCTCAAACCATATGACAAAGCTGTAACCATTAAAATGAGTTGATACTATTTTTTTTTAATGTAATTGAATACTATACCATAAGAAATCATGAAATTTCAGGGGACATTGGGAAGACCTCTATGAATTGATGGATACATAGTGAAGTGGGTAAAAACAGAATAATTTATATAACGATAACATTATAGAGAAAAACAACTTTGACAGACTTTAGAACTCTGATTAAGAGCATGAAAAATCAAAGGAATGAGAATGCAATAATCTACTAACCTCTTGACAGAGAGACAATGAACTTAAAATGCAGAAAATGCAGACAAGATTTTGTTTTACTTGACTATAAACATAGTCAGGTACTATGTATTCAGGAACTGTCAGATCTATTTACTTAGGTTTTTTTGTTTGTTTGTTTGTTTTCGGCAGGGCAATTGGGGTTAAGTGACTTGCCCAAGGTTACACAGCTAGTACATGTGTCAAGTGTCTGAGGCTGGATTTAAACTCAGATCCTCCTTACTCCAGGGCAGGTGCTCTACTCACTGAGCCACCTAGCTGCCCCTCAGATCTATTTACTTAGACCAGGGCTATCCAACCTTAGGTTATCTTAGGGCTGCATTAAAATAATTATTCGAGGGCCGCACACAGAATAAAAAATACAGTACACTAATAGAAGGTGGGGGAATGTGCGTCATCAATGTGACAGGCCAAGGCGTGAAGCATGAAAGCAAACACAAAACAGCAAAGGAAAAACACAACAGTATAAAGGTAGGTGCATACTGACTAGTCTGCATTGTATAGACCGAACGCATCCCACAGATGGATTGAAAATTCTGTGTGATATGTTCCACCCATAATACTGCTTAAAAACACCGAAGAAAACTAACATCAATGAGATTATGTATTACTGATGGAATTATAAAATCTAATATGCATTCCATGCAAATTATTATTTTATTTTTTTGCTCATGAAAATAAAATCCATAGGCAGGCTGCATAATATAGCACGGTGGGCTGTATTTTGGACAGCCCTGACTTAGACCTAACCTCAATCCTGACCTCCTAAACATGTCCAAAATAGAACTTACTGTGTTTCCCCCAAGCACTCCCCTGTTCCTAATTTCTCTACTACTGTTGAGGACACCTCCATCCTCCCAGTCATGTAGGCTTAAAACCTAGACGTCATCTTCAACTCTTCACTCTCCTACGGTAACCACCCCTCCCTCCCTCCCTACATATCCAATCCATTGCCAAGTCCTGTCAATTCTACCTTCACAATATCTTTCTACACCCCCCTTCTCTCCTCTGACACTGACTCTACTCTGGTGTAGGTCCTTATCATCTTCCACTGGGACTACTGCAATACAGCCTTCTAGATAGCCTCCCTGTCTCAAAAGCCTTCCCACTCCAGTCCATCTGAATACAGCTGTCAAAGTAATCTTCCTAAAGTATAGGCCTGGATATATCATACCCCTGCTCAAATTCTAGATTATCCCTTAAACTTAATCCAGTTCAATCATGGATTAATTCATTTAGTTTTTACAAATTGGCATAATTTTAGAACTTTGGTGGCCTTCTTGTCTAATCCCTAAGTACTCTACTATATGCCCAATAAGGAATGATCCAGCCTCTACTTAAAATCTCCAATGTAGAGCAGCCTACCATCTCTTGAGAATGCCTATTCTACTTCGGGACAACAGTAATTGTTAGGAAATTTTTCTTGACATCAAGCCTAAATTTACTCCTTTACAACTCCTACTTGTTCTAGGTTCTGCTCTCAAGGATCAAACAGTTCAAATCTAATCCCTCGTCCATTCACAGATCTACAAGACCTTTAAATATTCAACAGGTATTTATTGGGAGTTCCACTCTGTGCCAGGCACTGTGTTAAATACTGTGATGATCATAAAGGTGAAAAAAACATGGAACCTGCCCTCAAGAAACTTATCTACTTTTTGGTGGTGGTTGTTGTTCTTAGACTAAGCAATGTACCAAAGCAATGAAAAGAGGGGCCTTAATATATTTCTACCAATATAATTCTAGGTTACAGTAATATCTGAAAACTTTCTAATTAAGTAATGAATAATTAGTAAATTAAAAACTCACTTAAAGTGAAAATAAAAATATACTACCCCTGAACCAATACTGATTTGTTTTAAAACTTATGTACACTTAAAAATAGATTTCATATTTTGCAAATGAATGTGTAGTCACAAAAGATCTGAGGATTAACCAACCAAATTTTAACTTTACCTAATATGCAAATTAAAATGAGCATTTCTATTAACTAGAATTTCCGTGATTTCTCATGTATATTGAAGAACATACACTTTATTGTTTGAAGCTAAAAGTGAAGAATGAGAAAAAAATTCTAAAGTTTAATAGAGATACCATCTCTGAGAATGAGGGCATTTAACACTAAGAACAAGAAAATGGATATTGCACTAGAAAGTAAAATAGAGTACTTTTCTCCTGTTGGAAACAATGTATTAGTAGAGCATACATGAGCCATATGGCACTCATCATGAAAATACTATTAATACAGATGAAAAGCTGAAATTGGATTGTAAATCACTTAGCGCTCTGCCAAAATTCAAATCAGTCTCGGCTACTATACAATACTGTTTCCACTCAGCTAAAGACTACTTAAAAACAAAATGATGTTGTCTTTGTACCATCCAACATTATACAATAGTCCTGATTCATTGAGAAGCCTTGTAATTAACTCCCAACTAGCACTCAATGGAACTATAAAGCCTTTTTACCCCTCAAACCTACACTCCCTCTTCACCCCCACCAAATGTTTATAAGGAAACATTCTCCCAAAATTATCAAACTGGTAGGTTAAAATGGAGCTTGATCTTTAAATGAAATATAAAAGTACTGTTTAAATGGTTTCTTCCTTCATGTTTTAATAGAGACTCTTTGAGGAACCCCTCCTTCTTTGCAGAGATTGAAGAACTAATATGTGAAATCCTGCATTTACTCTCAAACACAAATAATGTGATGCTTAGTTTACTGAACTGCATTTTTCTTTCTTTGTTTTTTACAAAGGAAGGCTCTAAAGGGTTGAAAGATGTACATTTGAAAAGTAAATAAAAACTGTTTAAAGAAATATCCTTCAAATTATGAATCTCATGGATAGGAAAGAAGATTAGAGGTGGCAGTTAGGTAGAAGAAAAGTGTTCCTTACAAAAAATGGAGCATGCAGATTCTCAAAATGCTTTGGATCTTTCTCCCTTTAAAGCTGATCCAACTCTCAAGAAAAGGGAAGAGACACTTGTAGGGGAATTTTCCAGACAATGCACACATCTGATCACCCTAGACAAAACAAGTTGAAGTAGAATACATAGCAGGTGTCGGAGAAGGAAGATTTGTATTAAAACTGGCAAAAGGAAAGCTGATTTTTTTTTCTTTCCTCTAAGTAAACCATAGGGTAGAGTTGTAGTCATAGTAGTACCTGAACAAATATTTAGGTACTCAGTTCTAATGCTGCAAGACATCACCCAGAGAGTCCTGCTGCTTTTCTTACAAGACCATAAGCCCACACACCTGATTATTTCCCAGGCTAGTAAAGGGAAAAACAAATTAGTACTTTCTACTTATGTATCATTCTTTAAAAAGATGGGATCAAAATGTCTATAAGAGATCCTCTCTTATTTTATTTTTGGAGGCAATTGGGGTTAAGTAACTTGCCCAGGGTCACACAGCTAGTGTCTGAGGCTGGATTTGAACTCATGTCCTCCTGACTCCAAAGCTGGTGCTCTATCTACTCTATCACCTAGATGCCCTGGAGATCTTCTCTTTTAAAGAGGAAAGCAGGTTACAACTGTGTTAAAGAAAAAACAGAACAATGTCTTATCGTATGACATAAGTTATAAAAGCAAATTGTGTAATTTTCAGCCACAGCAACATGTCTATAATACAATATGCTGTTAGAGATTAAGGAAAACACCCGTCTTCAAAGGTTTCCTACAATTTTAAGGGATACAATGTCCCATATAAAATATTTTTGGGTACAATGGGCACTTCATAGCAAGTTTTTACTGTGATTTAACCACTGTGCCACCTAAAGCAAGGCTGTCCAAAATATGGCCCATGGGCTGCATGCGGCCTGCAGTATGATTTTATGAGGACTGCCTGTGGTTTTAATTTTCACGAGCGAAAAAATAAAATAATAATTTGCATGGAATGCATATTAGATTTCAATTCCATCACTAATAAATAATCTCATTGATGTTAATTTTCTTTGGTGTTTTTAAGCAGTACTATGGATGGAACATATCACACGGAATTTTCAATCCATCTGTGGGATGCATTCTGTCTGTACGATGCAGTACAGTGCAGTAGTATGCACCTACCTTTATACTGTTGTATTGTCGCTTTGTTGTTTTGTGTTTGCTTTCGCGCTTTGTGCCTTCGCCTGTCATATTGACGATGTGCGTTTCCCCACTTTCTACTAGTGTACTGTATTTTTTATTTTAATGCAGCCCTAAGAAAACCTAAGGTTGGACAGCCCTGACCTAAAATGTAAGAATAAACTAAATAATTACTTCTCTCTAAAATAAACCTAGGAAAATAAAGGATTTTATTCTAATTTACTTAATAAGCATGCATGAAGTGACCACTACCTGGCATGCACTGTTATAGGTAATGGGCACATAAACATGAATTTAATAGTCTGTCTTCAATGGGCTTCTGTTTTATCAGTAGAAACAATATATATCCCATCAGCAAATACAAAATATAAATAAATTAAATAACAAGGTAATGTGGAAAAAAAGTTTTATTATATTGTTCAGAAAACTTTTTAATTATTATATTGTTTAAATCTAACTTTATGTGACTAGAAGATTGTTTGAACCCAAATTGTTAGCCAGAACTTAGTACCCAGTACCTTCAGGAATACCGGAGAAAGTGATAAGGAATTTGGGGTTCCCTCAGATCCTGGATCCAACCGAAACATTATGTTTTGGGTCCACTCCAGCTTGTATTTTGGGTTCCCTTGTGTTTGGGCTTTGCACACATTATATCGAATGTTTCTATTTACTAATATCCACCTCAATCTACATTGCTTTTAAATCTTATATAATGTAAACCTTCCAGAGCTTGGACAAGATGGAGCCACACCTTTTTGACCTAATAAATTTCTTTTTAAAACTTGTTCAGATTTTGGGGTTTCTTCTCATGAATGACAGTCATTTGGGAGGGGAAAGACCCAGTAGCTGGTGGTATCAGAAAAAAGCCTATGCAGAAAGCAGCCCTTGATTTGGATTCTCAAGGAAGCTAGGAAGTCTTCTGATTCAGAGGGGTGGAGGTAGTACTTTTCAAGCACAAGGAACAACCTCTGCAAAAATGCAGACAAGAGATGGGAAGTAGTACATGAAAAGCAGAAAGGAGGCCAGTGTGGTTTGGCTATCTATGTCAAGAATGTGAGCATAAATTTGGACAGGTACACTGGGACTAGAAAAAGAAGGATTTTGGAGTTTCTACTTTAGGAAGAGCATAACAAGGAAAATGGTGACAGTGAACTTCTAAAAAAAGGTGCAATTTTCTCTCTTCATTAGGGAGCCTGTTATTCCAATAGTATTTTATTCATCAGATTAATATTCAGTTATAAATTCTTTCATTCCTATTTTGCAAAATGCAGTAACAAACTCTTCAAAACACAGGAAAAAGATTTACACTGATGCATCAGAAAAAACTAAATTCTCTAGTCAATAAGCATTTATTAAGGGCTTACTACGTGCACTTCACCAAACCCTGAGGACATAAAGGCAAAAAATAGTCCCTGCCCTCAAGAAGCTCATAATCTCATGGTAGAGAAAACAAAAAATCCTCAAAGAATCACTTTATATTGGTCTAGGGCCAGAGGATCTTAACCTGGGGTCCATGAACTTGGGTTTCTAAAAAATATATTTTGATAAATGAAGTTCAGTATAATTGATTTTCTTTGTATTTATGTTAATCTTATCAACTTTAACCCATTATTTTGAGAAGAGATCCTTGGGTTTTCACCAGATTGTCAAAGAAGTTCATGACAAAAAAGGTTAAGGCTCCTGTTTTGAGAGAAAATTGAGTCATACTTCGTGTTAAAAATTACATTTTGTTCATGAACACATTAATATCTGCAAAAAATAAATCATTCAAAAGAGAGTTTATTAATATCAGATAGTTAGAATTTACCCTTATAAAAATTATTTGGGACATAAGTGGCTATAATTAGAAAAGACTCATCTCAGACGAAAGAACAGTACAAATTTTATGTCTTCTTAAAAGGCAGAAAAGCAATAAATAACCAAGTTAAAAGAACATTTTGAAATGATATTTTTTTGTCTCCAAAAACAGCTATACCTATAACAAGATCCATGAAGCCGGTTCACATCACTTTTGGTGGTTTTAGCTTTTCTAAGATAAACAATTTATTTACTACCTTAAAACAGTGTTGTAGTAGCAATTTGGATTTGAAGATCTTTCCCACCCATTGATAGGTCATGTGACCTGCTTACTTCACAGGAAGCCTAAGACATATGTAGTAGGAGGAGCTTCCTGACAGGAAAAGGAAGTTATGTCACAGAAAATGCTGAGATAGAGATGCTATGGCCCCCCTCATGATTGTTAGAACTGAACAGGCTCACTTAGCTGTACAATGAGTTTGTTTTGGGAAAGACCCCAGCAGGGGGTCAGAGAGATTTTGGGATGGCAAGGTTCCAGTCTGTGATATGGGGTTTTAAAGTTCCTTGCTGTTGTGATAAAGTCGGCTGACTGGCTGTGGGAGCTGAACATTTGGTTATGGGATATGGTTTTCTGGTGTCTGAATAAATGTTATACTTCTTTTACCTTCTTTATGGAGAGTCTCTCATACTTTGAGATATAGAACTACATAGGCATATATTCACGATTATCGTTTACGTTGCATTTATTGCCTTACTGCTTCAACTGTGAACCCTGTGTTTTGACATAGCAAATATTCTGTTAAAAATCAATGTAACTAAATATGGATAGTACCTTCTAAAGGAAATTATACAAAGAATATAAGTTGAACATAGTAAAAAAAAAATTCTGCAGTAAACATATTGTAGGTTCTTTGAAAATTACTGTATTAAGAGTAGATATTCCTTAATCCACAATTTTTTTTATCAATCTATAAATTTCTGAATGGCTCTTTCAATCTTGGATTGGAAATGCACAAATATTTTCATATAAAGTTTTGCAGAGATTTAGCTATTAGAGCACTGGGTCTGATGTCAGTTAGAACTGAGTTCAAATCCAGCCTTAGACATTTAGCAACTGAGGCAAGTCCCCTAACCTCTATCTGGCCTTTGCTGGGTATTACTATAAGAACATCTACTTCATGGGAGTATCAAATGAGATAGTATTTATAAAGCACTTAGCATAGGGCCTGGAACATAATAGGAACTTAATAAATGGCTACTTCCTTCCTTCTTTATGTGGCAACAAATTTTGTTGTTGTTCAGTTATGTCAGACTCTTTGTAACCCCATAGACCAGCAAAGACACTGGAATGATTTGCCATTTCCGTCTCTAGTGGATTAAGGCAAAGAGAGGTTAAGTGACTTGTGTAGGGTCACAGAGCTAGTGTCTAAGACCAGATTTGAACTCAAGTATTCCTGACTCTTAAGCCCAGGTCTCTATGCAACAACACCTAGCTGCCTCATGGCAACAAACTGCAGCCCTTGGAAAAAAAATAATTTGGAACCAAATAGATGAGAAGCAAATAGCAGCCCTAACTTTGATAGCTGACATCATTTTAGATTTTTATGTAAATCAAGCATGTCTTACTAGATTTCTAACACCTTATAGGTGCATGAATCAAGTATACACAGTACATAAAAGCCAAAGCAAAATGATGTATGGTTTTCCAAAGTATTAATACTGAATTAAAAATAAGTATTTTGTTCTTATGTTGTTTTGTTTTGTTCATGAATGTCTGCAAAAAAGTACGTCATTCAAAGGACAATGCATGAACACCAAATTTGCTCTTAATTTGAAAGTAAATAAAATAATATTTTTATAGCACTTTAAGGTTTGCAAAGTGCTTTATAAATATGATTTCATTTGATCCCCACAACCCAGAGAGATAGGAGCTACTACTATCCCATTTTACAACTGAGTAAACTGAGGCAAACACAGGTTAAGTAACTTGCCCAGGGCCTCAGCTACTATGTATCTGAGGTAGGACTGGAACTCAGGTCTAGTGACTTTGGGCCCAGTGTTCTATCCAATCTCAGTGCACTGACGTCATTGATATTCAGCAATGAAGAAAGTTTGTGACTCTGGGCAAGTTTCAAAATAATGGGCTTAATTTTCCTCATCTATAAAATAAAGGGACTGGACTAGATAACTTCTTAGGTCCCTTCCAACTCTAAATATCTATTCCTATGCTAGGATGAGAGCATAAAAATCAAATTCTATAAGTAAATATTTTAGAACTATTAACAAAGCTAATTATCTTTGGCAGCATTGACATTTATGTCACATGGTGTTTACCTGATGGATGGGGTACTTTCACTTTATTTTGACTCTGCATTTATTGTATATGTATAATAATTCTACATTATATGAGATAGATAATAAAATAATTGACAACTAAATAAAATTATTTGATAAAGTTACTATTAGGATAAAATGTTAAGTAATGTCAATTACTTAAATGTTTCAATTCTATACTAAATTACTGAATCCATCCTTATTTGGTAAAAGAAAAATTTAACTTAGAACCAACAACTGATCATGGAAAATCTCGAGGAACGTGTATTACTTCTTCAGTACCTTTGTACATAATGTTTTTTAAAAGACATCTGGAAAAAACCACTCTTTTACATTAGCATTTTCCAGTTACATTATATTATCAAAATGAGAACTATAAATTTTCAGATGTAACATTATTCACACATTGTAAATCATATTAATAAAAAATCCTGAGACAAAAGTGAATAAAGCAGTGGGCCTGGAGTCAGGAAGACCTGAGTTCAAATTTGGCTTCAGAAACTGACTAGCTATATGACCTAGGCAAGTTGCTTAACCTCTGTTTGCCTCAGTTTCCTCAAATGAAATATGACAGTAATAGCACTTTCCTCACAGGGTTGTTGTGGGGACCCAATGAAACATTTGTAAAGTACTTATAGCCCAGTGCTATATGAATGCTTATTTATTGCATCCTTCCCTCCTCAATATGCATATTAAAAACAAATAATTAAATTACAAACCTTACATCAACAGGCACTATGATTTGGTGAAATAATAGCCTTATTATTACTGTACAAAAATTATTCAAATTTTACATTATAGTCACAAATGACCATTTCTATTAATGACAATTACTGCTTCATTTTGAATTGGAAGGTAAAGTATGTAAGAAAGATACTGTAAATCCATTTCTCTTGTGTGTAATAGTTAATGTTTTAAGGACAGCAAAGATTACATCTGGCAAAAATTAGATTGTACAATACAATACTTGGCTAATTTTTTCCACATATTATTTGCCTTGATCACTTGATTTTTTTGGGGGGGGGAGTTATAAAATTAATCACAGCTAGCAGGGTAGAAATCACTTTGAGCTTCATGAATGACATCCAAGAGATGGGAAAGGATTAGTTCTCAGTTGCTGCCAGTTATAGCGCCAGGTGGCTTTTTCTGCAGTGAAGGTGTTACCGATAATCCCATTACACTGGTACTAAATCTTGCAGACATCAAAATTATCACCAAGGTTCCTTTTCATCCCATCCTTTCCAAATGACTGGAAGTCGCTTCACCTGAAAGAAGTCAAATCCACATGCAGCTGCTGTTTTAGCAGCCAGCGGACTCCCTGAGAATGCCAATCGCGATCCAATTTTGCTGTGCTGGTGGCCCCCTATTCCCTGTCCAATAATACATCTGTTAAAAAATCCTACAGCTACAAATCAAGTTTAATCCTACCAGGGACCTCATGTTGGTCTTGTCTTCCAAAAAGGCAGCAGGTTCTGCTGTCTATCTCTGCTAGTGTCTGGGGAATACCCTTTAAATCCCAGCCCTACTTAGAAGAATAAGCTAAGGATCACAAAACATGACCTCAAAAACCCTGATATGACTATATTCTGACCCAGAGGCATTCATTCTAGGTGAAGATTAGAACTTTGCATAATAAGATTACACAGCAAGTGAATGATATCAAGGGAGTATCCATATGCACCCGCCTGGTTTTCTATAGTTAGCCTGTGCTCTGCAATATGCAGTGTAGAGGCAAAAAAGCTTGGTCTTTCTGGCTGAAATAAAATAGATTCACATAAATTAGTTGGCCATTTCCAGATTCCTAAATCCCCTATTACAACTTTTATTGACAGCTCCTGTGAGGATAGCACAAATGTTATTCTCTTTTTTATTCCAGACTTCTATAACCATCATGCTCTGTAATTGAAATGTACATAGATTATGTCTAGAAATTAACATCTTGTTTGCTGTAATCTTGGATTACAATTGACTGTGTACATAATAAAATTAGGAAATCAATGGATGGATTTATCATCTCCCAGGAACTAGGGGCATTGTTTAAAAGGTAGTTTAACATTCTGTGCCAACATTTCAAATGTAGTAGTCACAGTGAGACATCAATAAAAATGTAGATAAGTAAAAGAAAACAAACATGTGTAAAATATGTGAATGTAATAAAAATTGTGTAGTTCCTCATAATTTGGAAACTTTAAAAAAATAGTGCTTCATGCCATTCTAATATTGTCTATTAATAAGAGCATATTTAAATACGTTGATTCTATATTAATGGAAAAATGATTTGCATTTTTTAATGTGGTAGATATACTTTCAGTCAATATATTACCATAATCTTCCTGATCTTTTTAATCTATATATTTTTAAAATTATTGAACAAATTCAAATGTAATGTATTTTCTATTTTGTAATTCTTAACCAGCTATTTTTAAGCACTCAATTAATAAATTCCTATATTTAGAAATAACATACAGGACATCTTACAGTTCAGTTTTTGAAACCCTAGACAAATCTATGGAATTTCAATAGAAATTTGTACTATGTAATATCTATTTTTAAAAGACTATAAAATGTAGGCATTAAGCAAACAGAATATATAAAAACCAAGATTTTATCAACATACAAAAAAAAAAGGAACTAAAGGGTGAGGAAGACTTTTTTTTTATTAGATTTTAAAAAAAGGTGTGGTAATTTATTGAAGAATAGATGCATTTTAAATGGCACATTCTGTCCCAGCATATTTAAATGTGATTGAAACACAAAAATATTAGTATGGAGAGAATTTTATAATAACACATTTCTTGGATATAGTAAGATGCACTTTATGTTATCATCCTATCATGATGATGATGGAACTTTTATTTTTAACAATATAAGAAGTATTCAGGAGTCAGGAGACAATCATAATTTTACAGATTAAAAAAATGAATCACAAATAGGGGAAGAAACATATCAGTTACGCCAATAGCAATGTTATAAAAAACATTACATACTGCTAACAAAACACATGAAACAGATATTTCTTTATTAGTCATGATTAGGAAATTGCCGTAGGGAGGAATAAGGTATGTAAAAAAGTTCTACTGATTTTGACATGCCATTGGGATTTGACTCGATGCATCAACCGGTTATAAGAATGGATCGGTAGAACTTGTCTTTCTCCAACCTGATACTGAACTAAATTCACTGAATGTATAAAATTCTCTTAACATTAATATACATCCCAGTCTCCAAACTGAGCACACTCAAAATTATTTATGAATATTAGTCATTCTCTAAAAACAACACACATAGCCCTTGTTAAATTACCTTCCTCACAACAGTTCTGTAAAGTAACATAGTCTAAATATACTCCATTTTATACATACGACTCAGAGCTAAGTGATTTGTCCTCAGTTACACTTAAGTGTTGGTACTAGGCCTTGAATTTAGCTTTTCTGCCTCCAAATTCAATGCACCTTCACCAAAAGCTTTGACTAAACTCCAAGCTATTTAACAGTGGAGGCTCTTTCAACTTTTATCTTTGTACTCCAAAACCTAGTACACTGCTTGGCACGTAGTAGACATTTTATAACTGTTTGATGATTTTAGTTAGTCTTAAATATTTCAGGACTAGTGAAATACTTTTCAGAAAACTAAACAGCTTAAATGTAACAAAGCACTTAATTCTAAATAGCCAATGAATTGCATACTCAAATTTAACATTTAAATTTAGAGTATATCTACCACATTACTTTTTCTGAATTTCAAGGATTTTAACGCCACCATTATTTCCCTCTCTATATAATCTAAATCCTTCCTAGTAATGAAGAATAAAAATTAAACAAAATTGATCGACACATTGATAGTATGTGATATAAACCTGTAATCCCAACTACTCCAATTAAAAGGAAATATGTTTCTTCATCTTTAAATATTAAATTTAATCATTCATCTATTAAAAGAACTGGAGAAAGAGCTCTGGAAGTTTGGGTTGTCCCTGTGTACGAGATTAATGGAAAGATATGGCCAAAGTCTCCTACTCCCCGCCCCCTCCCTCCCTCCCCCCACCCCCGCCATTGGAAGCATAAATATACCAAGATCACAGATTGCCTTATTTAGTTATCAAAGTAATTCACTCTTCAATAGTCTCATAAACCTGTGTTGGTATCAGTAACAACCTTCTCCTCTGGGCCCTCACACAAGCCTTTTGTTTTGTACTCCCACAAAAGCTATCACTTTGAAGCACGCCTTTATCACCTCATGCCTGGACTAACTCCATAGGCCTCTCCTTGATCTTGCTGCCTCATCTCTCTCCACTCTAATCCATCCTTCGCTAAGCTGCCAGATTGATTCCTAAATTATAGGTTTGACCAAATCATCCTTTCCTGCTCAATAAGTTACAGTGGCTCCCTATTACCTCCAGGATTGAATATAAAATACTCTATTTGCCACTTAAAGCCCCTCACAACCTTTTTCCTGACTGCCTTCCCAATCTTCTTACAATTTCTTCCTCTCCCCATAGTCTACCATCTAGTTTTGCTGGCCCTCTTGCTGTTCTAGAAACCTAACACTCCATCTCTTGGGACTCTGTATTTTCACTGGCTGCTTTCCATGCCTAGAATGCTCTCCCTCTTAGTCTCTGGCTTCTGGCTTCCTTCAGGACTCAGTTCAAACCCCACATTCCAGGTCCTTACCCTCCTCCTCCTGCTGCTACATTCAACTTATAATGTACGTCTATCTTATGTGTACAACTTTTTACATGTTGTCCTGGCCTTCCCAAAATGAAAGTGCCCTCCACCCTGTGTGGCTCCTTCCTGTGACCAGTTGGCCCCTCCCAGGATCTCCACTTTAAGAAAAGTGCCCCAGTCAGTCAGGTCTTCATTCAACTGCAGGCTCTACTCCTGTAGATTTCCTCCATGAAGGCTCCTTTGTCATTCCCAGCCCTAGAATCCTTTTTATGTGCTGTCTTTCCATATCATAATATAAACTACTGTCTTTCTTTTGCTTTGTATTCCCTGTACTTTGTTCTATGTCTGGCACATACATAGGAAGTGCTTAAGAAATACTTATTGATTTCATTTGACTTGTTTTCCCCCACTAGGAATATAAACTCCTTGAAGGCAGGAGCCACTCCCCACCCACACACACACAAGAAAAGAATGAATATCAGTAAATGCTCTCTCTGTTTTACACTTAAAAGGCAGTACTGTAAATCACAGCAATCTAAGCTTGTTTCAAATGCCCCTCCCAGACTCTAAACTCCTTGAGACCAAGAAACATTTTATCTAATCCTCTGTAGCTTCCTGTTACAGTTACACATACAGGTACTTTAAAAAAAAAAAGTTTATCAGTTGACTGAAAGTAAACTTTTCTGTTTGGGATTTAAAGACTTTTATATATATAATAATAAAGATATATATAGATATATACACACACACACACACACACACACACACATATATATATATATACATATATGTGTGTGTAATGTGCTGTACAATGCAGATACAAAATACAAATAAATACAAACGTATACAAATTAGTTAACTACAAGGTATGCGGAGGGAAGATTCCAGCAGTTGAAGGGGGTCAACAAAGGCCTTATGGAGAATATGGTGCTTGACCTGCCTTCCTTCATTCTTTGATCCAGCAAAACTGGTCTTTACTGCATGGCAAATCCCATTTCCCATTTCTGGGCCTCTGCAATGGCTGATTTCCTGTGGAACTCCCTTCTTACCTCCACCTCTAAAAGTCTTTTCTCCCTTCAAGACATACCTAACGTGCCACCTTCTACACATAAGCCTTTCCTGATAACCCCAAAGGTTAGTTTCCTCCCTCCCTGACTTGTCTTCAATTGGAATTTTTTGGGGGGTTTGTTGCACACACATATACACACATACATTAGTTACTCTCAACAAAATGTAATCTCCTTGAGAGCAGGCAACACTTCATTCAAGTGTTCCTTATCTTTAACACCTAGCACCATAAGCACTTAAGAAATGGCTGCAGATTGATTGTTGATTGACAACTTCAGTGAGTTTTGATTAAAGGGGCCAATGCTAGATTAACTTCTTAAAGAGCCCTATTCACTGAATGGGCATTACCTCACTCAAAGTGAGAACCTGAAAAGACCTTAGCCTGAAAGGGCCTGGGTCTCCCAATGCATCCTGGGCCACCTTCAGTCATCCTGGTGAATATCAGGCCTCTGGAAGAGAAAATGAGGCTGGTGACCTTACATAGCCCTGCCTCACTCAAATAAAAGTCAACTGCGAGTCATGTCAACATTTTCCTGATGTCATGGTCCTCTTCCAGAATGAAGGACAAACACAAGGGTCAGTTCATTTAGAAATGGTTATATTGCCAGCCTTCAGAAGAAAAACAATAACAGTGCCAGTTTTAGCAGAAAATGAAAAAAGGAGTTATCAACATCTCTACAGCACTTTACTTGTAACAACCCACGAGACACAGTACATGTTTCACAGAATTATAACCATTTCAAACATATGCAAACTAAAGTTCAAAGAGTAAAAACAACTTACCTTAACTGTCAGAAGAGGGTTTCAAACTCAGGTCTTCTAAGTCTAGTATTCTCTTGTTTATACCCAAATAGTTTAAAGCCCATATTGTTACTGCCACTGTTAATGATGATTTAAATGATGCAATGAATCTTAAAAACCCTCAGTTTTCTACTATATTAGAAGATAAGAATTTTGACTTCACATAGTTAAACTCCTTCTGATAATATTGAGAATCTGTTTGCTTTTGCAATATTATTGCAATATTGCTTTTAAAGTATGAACAAAGCTGAAGCAGAATCATAGGACGGTGGGTAAAACCCTGGACTTGGTGTCAGCAGACCCGGGTTCGAATGCCAGCTCAGGTACTTCCAAGATGCATGACAATGGTCAAGGTCTATATCTCTATATGCTTCAGCTTCCTTATATGAAAAATGGGGATACAATAACTGCACTGGCCATCTCACAGCGGTGTTTTAGGAGAGTGCTTTGCAAAACTTAGAATGTTATGTAAACATGAATTAATATTATTCTGTGCTCCAGAGAGGCAATGTGGGCAAGTGGATATAGGATCCACGAAGCTTCTGTGTGATGAGGAACAAGCCCCTTCCTCTCCTGCTCTAAGCAACTCTGTACTACTCAAACTTGTAGACAAGGTGTGTCTTGCGTTGGCAAAGACAGCTTCCTCACTTGGGAGTCACTTCCTTAGCCTATGCAATGAAATTACAGGTCTGGTCTTTATCCAATTCTATATAAGTATTAGAATTATACATATAACAATTCAACCCTTGAAAAGCAACAACAAATAAAGAATAAGGGGAAGAAAAAGAACTGTCTGATCATGAGTAGGATTTTGTTTTATACTGTGTGAAATAATTCAATGACATATATGTATGTACACATATATATATATATATATATATATATATATATATATATACCATAAAAATAGTTGAACAAAGCTAACTGAACCTCTAGAACAGTGGAACGGAAGTAGGGATTCACTATGGAAAGCCAAATTACTATGATACATATCTAACAAATAATGAAGAAAACTGAAAACCAGTGTGACTTCATTCTTACTGTTAATTTGCTTCTTTTGCTTCATGGGAAAATGATTGCCTAATCATAACTGCCACTCACTCAAAAAAATTTTCTAAATAATACTTCTGAGGATTTTGTGTCAGATTCATATTCTTAGTAAATTAAGTAGAACTAACATAGGTTCTATGTATTATTCCACAAAGAAGTATCCTAAAATTAAAGTTTTAAAGCAGGTATGAATCTACATAATATGACAATCTCAAACATCCTGTCTGGATGAAAGTAGGCCTAGAATACAAAATCTAATTTCTGCAAAAATATTGTATACTGTTTTGGGTATTATAAAACATTAAAATAAAGTCTATAAGGACTGGATTAGATAGTCTGTGAAGTCCCTTCTAACTATAAGATTCTGTGATAAGATATTAACTATAGGATATAAATATTTTGTAAAATAAAAGGATTTCAGATTTTAAAAAAACACCCAAATATTGTTATGTTATAAAGTAAGATGGTTTCCTAATTCCTTCCCATTATATCCTCTGTTAACAAATCCTTTAATGAAACAAACTATTCAAGTATTAACCATAAAAAAAACTATAAACCATTTAAAAAAACTGAACATTTACCTATTCAATTTCAGGACCTATACTTTGGGAATCACAAATACATGAACATAAGATTTATTCACATTAATAAATACCAAACTTTGTACTACTACTTTCTTTTTCCCTCTCCCCTCTATCACCAACATGATTCCAATATATGTAATAATATTTAAGATTTCAAATCATGGAAGAGTTGCTTTTTCATAATTATTGCTTTATAATAATTACCTGAAATGATCTCAAGACTAATGTTAAGTACGGTAGGAGAACAAAATTTAAATTAGTAAGGCCATTTCATTATTTCCTAGTGTATAAAATTTCTATAAATTCTTTTCTCTTATGGTTACAAGTATTAAAAAAAAAAACTTTCTAAACATCAATAGATGAGTGCAATGATATTCAGTCTAAGTTAATCCCCAGACATCCAAATCCATGAATAAAAATTCATCAGTTTTAAATACACTGAGCCTATTAAGCAAGAACAAAAGCATATGCACAAAAGAGCTTTTAATATATTTCAAAGCCCACAAGAGCCATGGTCTCATTAAAATTATAAATTACACAAACATGGAATGAAGATTCAAACTGCAGTGCAGCTAAGCAGATTACAGAAAACCCCGCGTTCCATATGATAACACACCACGGCCCTCCCAGATGGGGGCTTGGAACAAAAAGGCCATCACCACAGCTAGGGAAAACCTCCTTGTGATCTCTGGTTTCTGTTCAGCAGATGACAGCCAAATAATATGTTGATTATTCTGTTTGTGCTGCTAAGCTTGTAAGATGGAATAAAAGCGATATGATCTATTGTGAACCTGATGCTAATGTGTTGCTCCACTCATAAATAATATACTGAATTTATTTTGAAACTATCTTTTA